>NC_135038.1:11256927-11556927 GCF_051020975.1 Osmia lignaria lignaria
TATTATGATGTTTACCTATGATGTTAATCAAAAACCCTAAACTCATCGAATTTGATAATTAAACATATTTTCGATATTTTTGATTGCCATCATAGAATTGATGTATGGAGACTGAGTTTCGTTTGTGCTTGAAGTTTCTAACAGCAATAAAACGTTAAAGTGATATATCTGTATGATATGGAAACAAAAATGAATGATCACAAAAATTATTATGTTAAAGAAAAAAAAAAAGAAAGAAAAAAAAATAAAATATATTTCATGTAGTAGCTACACATAAGTAAAGTAATCATGAATCGAATAAATATAAAATGAAAAGTATGAATAGTATGTAATAATAAACTCCACGTACAAATAACAAGTACCTATATAATGAAGAAAAAGCTGATACAATGTTAGAAAATAACTAAGCACTAATGTAACTGCGAATCTCAATGGAACAGTGAATTTAGGAATAAAGGAACAAGGAGCACGGCTGAATGAATTACACTGCATGTTTAATGCCATTGTGTAATCCAAACAGTCGCCAATATAAATTAGTTGGCTTCCACGCGCACAACTATCGCTGAGCAAAGAGTTATTTCAACTGAGTTCTCCTAATATCGTTTTGCGTCCACTTTTTAATTAGTTCTGTTACTAAGCTTTCATTCGTATAATACACTTTAATCAGGTGATCTCTATTCTTTAAACTATCAAGAGATATTTATATGCTAATTCCATAGTAACATTATCATATTTAAAACCAAAGAAATGAATTTCGTACCATGTTACACACAAAACTCAACATAATACAAAGAAAAATGATATTTATAATATGTAAAAAAAAAAAAAAAATAGTACAACAACGAGGATTACGTGTGATGCTAAAGAACATCTACAAAGATCTCGTGTATACATTTACTGGGAACAAGTTTGCTATGAGAAAATGCTTTTTAAAAAAATATTGCGGTACTAATGAAAATAGCAGGGTGCTATATTCTTTATGGAAGAAGTAAAAAATGCAAATTATAGCAGTCTACTACTAGAAATTATTATCGCAAAAGCGAAGATTAATGTTTGATAATCTAAACAATTTTTTATAAATTCCTTTGTGTTTTTTTTTTTTTTTTCTCATATAATTGATATAAAACGCTGAAACTTTATGGATATCCTGCGACGATCATCGACTAAAATAAGACAATGCATTATGTCCTGTTAAAATTGTAACAGGAACTCGAAATGACATACCTTCTTTGTTGACCGCGTCCAAGCTCTGATACTGCAGCTTGTCCGCAGCTATAAAAAGACACGAAAAAACACCAAGCTTTCTGATATACTCTATTATCCTTAACCATAGATTCCCAAAAAATCAGTATAACATTTATACTATTTTTCTTTCTTAGCAGTTAAGTTAGTGTCGCTGAATGAAAGAGTACTTTTCGTGGTCTTAATTTGAAAAGTTGAGAGTGTAAATGTCATGCATAACCAAATACATTAGCTTCTATTGATTATTGCAATTATAAAATGTACATTACCCATCGTGTAAAAGAAACAGTAGGAATAGTAGGTGAAATTACCCTTCTCTGATTTGTCTTGTCTTTGGTGATCGTAACTACGGGCACGTGGTTCAACCATTGTACTTCTTTCTGCATCACGTCGTTGACGTTGACTGGCTGCTAACTGGCTACCAAGTCTTGCGGCTTCATGGCCAGCCACAGTTCTGGCACTGGAAGATGGTAATTAGTTAAAGCAGCTATTAAATTATATGCTGAACAAAATTGACTAAATATACCTTATTGGAATTGGTGCAGAACTCTGCAAGAAGCCACTATCAAATGGCTCGTCCATCATATTAGGATCTAGATCCATCATATCAACAGCTCTGCTGGTCGTTGGACTGTCCATGGTTGAATCCGCAACATCAGTTTCCATCAATGGTGGAGTTGTATCCTAAATCATAAAAAATATATACATATATACACCTGTGTATTGATGTATGAAATGGCAACTGGTATCGTTAAAATTATATGTACAGATTGTAATGGTAGGCTAATGAAATCATCTTCCAAAATTCCCAGTTCTACGTCTTCTTCTTCTATTCGAGTACTACATTGTGAAATAGTATCTTGAGCAGATCCGCCACTCTCACCCTAAGAGAATATAAATTTGTGTACTTGTAGTCTATCTTCAGAAATGTTTAATTATTAGAAAATAAGCTTTACTTACAACATTATGACTGCTTTCGTTACGTGAATGAGGCCTGAAACCTGGTCCTGGTGGTAAATTCTTCTGTACACAACAATTTACACCTGGACTGAAATGCAATTCCACGTGGAAACGTTCTTCACTACTGGGATCCTTAGTTGGATCTTCGTACAACATAACTACAATTTGTGACATGTAGTTTAATTCAGAAACCATGCTAACGTACTCCATGGCTCGACGCCACTGCTCGTCTTTTATCACCTGTGAGATCGATATACTATCATATAATAAAGAAAACGAAGAAAATAATTTTCAAGAACGAATACAATGATTATCACGTACGTCGAGTAAACCACCGTAACGTAAAACTGTTAACAAAGAATGCACGTGACTTTCGCTTGTGAAATAAAGCCTCGTGCGGACATGACGACCAGGACTCGAGACACCATGGGAATATCTAAAATTCGATTCAATGATATACGTAAGAAAGGTTAAAATATAATACAAGATATGTTTTACCTTGGATTAAGTCTGTTAACTGTTTCTTCGCCAGATTCTTCAATATTTCTTTGCAAATCTGCTCTTATCTTCTTTAAAAGAGGAGTGCAAATACCTTGTCCTATGGTTAATTTTTCTTGCACCGTTAATCCATATTCCTACAAGATTAATATATGTTTTAAAAAATGTAAGGAATATTATTATAGGCATGAATGATCAAAATGTTAACCTGTGGTATAACAATATCTGCCAGGTATTTAGAATAAATGTAGAGTTCTTCTGCATGTTCGAATTGCAGGGTGTGATTGTTATGTTGCAAATCATATTTTATGCAATCATATATATCCGGGATCTTTGATATATCGAATCTCTTGTTTTTAGTACAGAAATCCTTTTCGATCTTCCCCCATCGACGACCCATCAATTCCCACGTTTCACCGTGATAAAGAATTGCATCTAAATAGATTTCTTTTAATATAAGTATCTTGATACAAGATACACTTGCGTATAAGTACGTACCTTTAGTTTTCGGATCATCTTTTTTAATGCGAACAATATCCATTAATTTTTGAATTAACGTATGTACATGTTGACAACATCGTACAGGGTTCTTAACGAAATCCATCGCTGCGTTAATGCTTAGCGCGTTTCCAGGGTTTATTTGTTCCCTATCTTCGCGTGTAAACTCTCTGTCCTGTTGTAATAACTCGTGTAGCCGCGTTTTTACCCTATGAAAACAAAATTAGTATTGTCATTTACCGAAAGCTTAATAATATCTGCATAAGAATATATCTTACATACATGTTCTGATATTTGCTACTATCACAGTCATTGTCTAGTAAACCATTAGTGTTAGCGCTCTTCACCATCTGCACTAGAATAGGGGTCAATTCACCCTCTAGCGCAAGTAACCCTTTTGCAAATGCTGCGGCGGTCATTTGAACCCTTCCTTCGTCGCTCGCATAAATCTTCAGATCATGACGAAACGTTGAGTGAAGTCGAAGTAATCCCAAACCTTGAGCACCGGCATAATCACCTACATGTAAAGAAATATTTCAGAAGGGCAAAACAATGCAACAGAAGCACAATATATACATATTTCTCGGTTTCAACAAACAGACAGTATAAATATGATTCATTCGATGACCTATGCTTTGGTAAAAAGATCATGATAGATAATTATAAAAATCGTTGATCGTACATTAGTTTACAGAGGACAAATTTAATTAATCATACATGTGATCTTTTTGGTAAAGTGTTAGAATATGTTAATGTTCAGTTTGAATAATGAATTGTCATATTTACATATAAAACAATGATTTTTTTATTAATATCGTTTAATATCAAGGAAATACTTGAAGCTGTTTATAAGAACATAAAACATGTTATAAATTTGCACTGCATCTGTGTACATGTATAATACAGAGGTGAATACTGAATGGTGAAATGTAACTAACAAATCTATTTAACAAAAAGAGAGATAAACACTGAAGACTACAAAATATATAAAAGCAACTAGCTTTCAACTGTGAAGCATTTCATTGCCATAAAGTAGAATACACATTGAACTAGCATAGAAACAGCATTTTACTGTAAATGCTTGACACTTTCAAAGCATAGTATTATCAGTTCAATCTGTAAACAGTAATACCTGTGTAATAGAAGAACTTATTACTCACGTTATTACATTGAACTTACTATTTCTATGCATTGTAACACAATTCTACGAACAACTACAAATAAGCATTGATTCAGAATAAAAAGTTACCGTGGTTTGGTAACATCTCTGAGTCTTCCTCTGAAATAATATTCCAAATTATCTATGGATCAAACATTTTCGTGAAGAAATAAGATGTTTATCCTTTAACCAAAACGAAATTATTTAATAATTTAATTGAAAATTTTGGATTAATTCGTTTGCACCCTTAACTAATAAAATAACAAACTTTGTTAAATCAAATGCCTAACGCTTACATATTAATTCTATTTGATAAATTATTATCAAATAAGTATATATGCATGTACTCTGCAAGATATTAGCAGTAATTTATATTACACGTACGTTCAATCGAGTAATTCAGATAAATCACAAATCCAGCCGAAGTTCAGCCAACATATGAAATATATTAAAAAGTATAAACTTAATAATGAGCATGAGAAGCGTATGAACATAAGATACGAACCACTAAGGTGTCTACCTTGACCTCCAGGGTACATGCAGCGAAATATTCTTCCTAATTCTTCGGCTTGAATACGGCCAGCTGGTGTTAATTCTCCGCCCCATTTCAAAATTAAAACGAGCGACGGTTCTCCGAGTCGATCTAGTGAAAATTAAATATTCAATTTCTTAATATTATTCAATATATCGTTCTTCTTCATACCATCATCCGACGAACTTCCTCTCGGTCGTCCCCTTGGTTGATATTTCATCTGTACTTTACGATTAATACCCGAGAAGTGACCGTACCTGTAATATAAATTCACCTGAATCTAATTCTGCAGGAGAAAATCGTATACCACAAGTACAATGCTTACATTTCTAACACACTTTTTAACTGTTCCAATTTTCCCTGTTTCTCTTCTAATTCTGGCCCTGCAGCCCGGTGTTGTATCTCTGCTAACAAACTACGTGCAGTATCCAGTATTTCTTGTAATTGTTTAGGTCGTTTCAATTTAATATGACCGTGTTTGTAGCCATCGTATTTTGCAAATATTTCAAAGAATCTGTTTGAAAGTGAAACGTGGTGTTGTTAGTCAATCTCTATTTCATTTTAGAAGATATACTTACTTTGGATGACGAACTTCTACTTTCATTTTTTGTTTCGGTGTTCTATCACCGTGCCTTATAACAGCAACAACGCAACGTAGTTCCATCCTATAATACATTAAAAATTAATATAAGAACTGTAATGTTTAAAATAGAAAGGAAATGAATAGTGAATTACATTTTCCCAAATGTGGTAGGTACAATAGGTGGATCGTCTAATTGAAAGGGGACACTCCATGGTATGTGCAAAGTTGGCGCCAATTCTCTCAAAATCATATTTCCCAAAATTTTTGCACAATCGTCGTAATATTTATTCGAATTCTTTACAAAACTAAATCCATTAACATCACATACAAACGACTGACCATTTGCCCTGAAACAATATTCGTGTCAAATCAATTATTTATTTTTTTTATGATACGAATGGTGAAATTACTTTACATACCTAAGTAAATCAAAACCGCAAACCGTTTGTTTAAAAGCCAGACACACTTTTCTACTGATCAATTTCTCAGCATTACTTAATATAACCGGGTAACGAATTTCTTTTCCCTCTGAATCCCTTTCAACTTTACCATCCAAAGCTGGGCTCTTTCGAGCCTCGGCATGAGCGTAATCCGGACCAACGGTGTAGACCTTGACATCTGTACCATCGGTTGGCATAAAATCCTCGTAAATATAGGAACCAGTTTTACGGACTCGAGATTCTGGTGAATATACACTGCTACGACTTCCAATCTGCAAATGAAAATAATAACTGTTACTCTAATTAAAAATAATTAATCCTTATTCACTTGATTGCTGACCTTTCTGAATAATCTTTGACTACCTCCACCTGCAGATGTAGGATAATAAATATAAATGTTATGATCCTCTGCAGATACCGGTTTTTCCACAAATGGTTTGTTAAATGTGACACCATTAACTTCAACATGATCTTCTGATTCCACCAATTCATGATCTAAAAATGATTTATGGGTTATTAGGATAGAGGAATAGGAAAATATTCATATATTTAATAACATACGTTTAGGATCAGAAGAATCTCTATCCAGAACAGCATATCTTGGAATTTCAATTCCTTCACTTTCTAAGATAGCATAGACTCTTCTACGGTCCTGTAAAATATATTATTCATATAATAACGTTTATCGATATTTGTCATTTATCTCTTACCTGAATATCATACTGCATCGGTAGATTATTAATAATAAAAGGATTTCTAAGATTAGCATAACTTATGGCTTTATCAAGAGGAAATCCCTTGCTATGAAAGCTTATTAAACAATCAACGACCGGCCAATCTTCTACTGATTCCTGTAATTAGATTTCCATTAAATAATAAAAATTCAATGGTTTCTCTAGATTTTACTATTTGTACCTTTAAAATTACTTCCTCAGGGAATACTACTATTTTAATGTATTCGAATTCTTCTAATCTAGTTAAAATCTCCTTCATGGGTTTACTTTGAGACTTTTTTGCCATCGCACAGACTCCAACCAAAACTTGCTTCCCTTCTCCTTCCAGATCACTTCCACCCATGCATCCATCATCATTACTGCACCCGTCCGACAGTTCGGCCTAAATAAGAAATCCAATTAGTGAAATATTACTATCTTTTTATCCATAGACAGATTGTACCATTTTAATTTTTCGATGCTATTATTTCAGCATCTAATACTTTAATCCTAGATAAAAAAGGGTGTAGTTTAATTAGAAAAAAAAAAAAAAAAAGAAAAACATTAAAGTTCCAAGATAGAAAAATATTGTAGTTGTTAATTGTGTTAAATAGTGCTCACCCAGTATGTGTTTAGACAGGATAAAAAGCCAGAATTGTTAGAAATGTTTTGACAGTAATTGTCATGTAATCTTGTTTGATTATTCATTCTACTACTTATTACAGTCTTTATTTTCCATGCAATTAGGTATAAATGTTAAAGTTCAATCACATATAATATTTGCCTACATAAAAAGAGAAACATAAATGGAATGATGAAAATGTAATTTTCACAGATATTCATTGAAATATCTGATGATCTATCACCTTATAATTTTACTTAAATTATTAAGTATTTATTTTAAACATGATTTCTTATAATAAATTTTTAATTTGATATATTTATTCAATAATACGACATACCACATGCCTACTATAAATTTTGTTAAAGTATACACTCAAAGCAAATTAATATAAAATAATTAAGAAATAAGTTTGAAAACACTACCATAATTTGCCAATATGGTTCTGCTTCGTTATCACAATCAAAGATGTAAACATCAGGAACAGTTGTAGATGATGAACAATTTGAAATTTCCATTAATTTTGTTGAACTTTGAAATTTAAACAATGTACATGCAAGTATACAGAAAGATGCAGAATGCATCTAATGAAGGTTTCATACCACTTTATTTTTAGCCTACTATATACTAAAGCAGTATTTTTTCATGAGTCATTCAATCAGTTTTAGGTAGTTAATTAAATATTATTAATTAAACATCGATGAAAATATTATTACACTTAATAGTGAAACATAGATCTTTAATATAAGGTAGTTAACAGACATAATTTTATCTAAGATTTCAAGCAACATAAATATAAACATATTGATGCAATTACATATGCATGATGCAAACTAAATACATGTAATTAATATATAGTTTATGTGTATTTATGATAATTATCAAATAATTTATGCGAATTGAACATACTTTATAAATAATAACAAACATGATTTTTCAATTTCATAGAATTAAGCACAAGACAAGAATGTGCATGTTGTTAATAAACTGATTTTCTAACCTTTGCACAATATGTTTATTAATGCAAAATGAATAACGCACAATCAGTGAACATTTTTTTAAAATACAGAAATTAAATGAATTACATATACTGTTACATGTATATATTTACCATATGATAAAATATGAATACAATAAATATAAAAATCAATACAAGCTTTTTTTAAACTATAAAAACAATATATTTTTGTACATACATATCTACCTTTGGCAAAACATAGAACATAATTCTGTACAGTTTGTGTTGATATACTAAATGCAAGAATAAAACAAAATCTATAAAGTTAGTATAATAACTTTTTCAGTAAAGTGTGCTTTAAAAAACAATTAAATTTTGTCTTATTGTTGATAAAATTATTTATTAGCTTCAAAAAAAAAAATAGAAATTAGTAAAATCAACAAGATTTTTATTGCAAGCAATAAAGTAAACTTACTCTTTTTGATGAACGATATATAGAAGAAGTAGCAGGACCCACAAGGGTTGGTTGTACAGTATTTATATCTCCTACATAGAAAATTGGGCGACTGGCACTCCGTAGACCCTGTTGATTAATTGTTATCTATTTAAGATATCTACATACATATTTCAAGCACAATTGAAGTGAATCATATAATGATTTGATTGCCTAAGATTGATCACAAAGATTACTAATTATCTATTCTCTACAATTATCATAGTACTATCTAAAGTAACTCACAGTTTATTGAATATTAATTAATGTCTCTTTAAGAATAAATATTATATATTGGTTTTTTTTTAAATTAATTTATTTTAAATGAACATACTTCACATAGAAATAAAACAACTTATATATATAGGTGTGAAATCAGTTGCTAAAAATACTTATTATCAATTAATCCTTTAATTCAAAAGTGTTTTAAAGTGTTTCTTGAAACTGAGTATTATTTCTATTTACCTGATAACCATGTTCCAATTCAGTGTAAGACATGTCAGAACAGGTTTCATTGAGGAAAAAAACTTCTCCAACTTTGATTTAGAAAATACACTAAATTCTGCAATAATTAAACATATTGATTTTTTAATATTAAACTTATAAAAAGACAAGACATTACATTTGTTAGTACATTAGTTATATCTAAATACCAACTGATACAATTATTCTTTGAATAAGTATAACTATTACAAATGTTAGCATACATTATAAAGTGATTGTGTTAACTTGTATTAATTTATTGAGTTTACATACGTTCGTCACTTGCGCTAATAAAAATGTAACTGAAAAAGGTAACCTTGATGATTGATTCTATATTTCTTCTACAAATTCGAATTTAATATGTGACAGAAGTAAGATTGAATCATTTAACATTTTAAACAATAATTAAACATCCTTGAATACATTTCAACTTTCTTTACTGAAGATTCAAATGTACAATTACAATTTAATTTTTATCTTTTTAATTATGCCGTAACTCTGATTAAACTCACCAATGTTATAAACTTCAAGTGAGTGTTAAATTACAACTCAGAGAATAACAATAAGAAATTAATAAACAATGTTTAATCTTTGATCGATTTTAAAATTTTTATCAGTGCTCTCCAAGCTCAGACATCTTGTGAAAGTCGAACTTGAGTCTCGATCGCTCGTATGGTTGAAAAAATTTGAAACTGTTATAAGTAAGAATTTATTAAAGATATAAGGGTTGATATAAATAACAAATGAAAATCTTGAATTGTGCATTGACTTTATTTTAAATATCATTTATAAAACGTTATTGCATATTTACATTACAATAATTTCGTATTAATTATCAGTTTATTTTTTGCCTTTTTTTCATGGAAAATTTTGTATAATTGTATAATGGGATTTAATTGAGCAACATAATAATGGTACTTTTACACTTGTGCATTAGTTATAAAAAAATATTGACGTATCAAATACATTCTTCTTTAAAAAATGACTTTATTCAAAAATCAATAATCCAGTGAAAATCATTTTCTGAACTTTTAAACCATTTAATTTAAACATTTGTAAATTCATTTAAGTCGCTTACTAATCACTATTTATGTCATTTCCTTCCTAATTCTTAAATATCGGGATAAATACACAAATTCTAATGATAATTGTTTAAATACACAGTGGTAAAAAAGGAATTATATACAAAAGTTGGAACTTTAAAAGATAAAGAAAAAATTTGGAACAGCAGTTGTGCGTATAATAAAGTGACATTTCATAAAAATGTTTGGAACTATAGTACACATAATGTATAAAAAAGATAAGAAAAATATATTCAAAAATTTAACGACCTTGTGTATAAATGAAGTGGAAATTTTGTTTTACTAACATTTATGTTTAAACCCGATAGTCGATTGTAATAAAGTCGTTTAACTTAATTTTGATGTATAAACTATTATTATCTAACGACGGTAATCAATATCATATTTTATTATGTTATTGCACTAGATTTGTTCTTTAAATTAACTCTAGTTCTTGAATTTGTCTTTACAGACAATATCTACAAGATAATTATAAAATCAACAAGATAGTGAAGTTACTCGTTAAATGTGGATTATAATTTATGCAAAGTTATAAAAGTTAGTTGTTAAAACGCGCATGTTTTAACAGTGCGAATATGAAAATTCGTATGCAAAATTTGTACTAATATCTTATGCACGTAAATATTATCAACATCATCAGTTTTTTGCCACTGACTATTTATAGTCATTTCTTTGAGCCAAACGAATTATGAATTTTTAAGTTTCATCTGGCTGAAGGAATGATATCAGTTTCTTCTGTTTAACTTTTTCATTCTATTTACTATCAGCCCACTGGCCAGACATTAACCGTCATTGCGATTTCATCGATACGAGTTTCCTTGAACGTGCTCGTGCCTCTGTACGAATATTTGTATACTCGAACCAAAGAATATTAGGAATTAACGTTGTATCGCGTAATAGTAGATACTCTGATATCCGCCTGAAAATACAATATTCAATATAACTGATGTAACATCTAAATACAGATAATACGAAACGTACAACATACCATGAAACAACGATAGGAAACATTGGTGTAAGAACTACATGTGTAACTATAAACCATACTATTCCCAATATAATTCCTACGAATGCGCCGCATAAAACTTGAGAAATTGAATGATATAATAAGTAAACCCTACTGTATGTCACTAGAATAGCAATAATTATACAACCAGCTATAATAGTAATTCTCCAAAATCTTTCTGAAATACTGCTATTATTGTTATAATGTAACCTGAAATTAAATGTTGAGAAATTTAGTAAACATAGCATGGTATAAATCTATCATTGAAGTAACAGCAAATTACCTGATGCATATAAAAAGTGTTATGTATGCAGCAAAGAACCACATAAACTGTGCATGCATCGATGGCATACCATATTCAACATAGATGCTGTCTCTTCTCATAGGTCTTGCTTCGCATATTGTATGTTTCAATATAAAATTTATAAATTCATTAATTATAACTCCGCTAAAAAATACAATCTGAAAAAATAAAAAAATGAAAGGAGTGTTTTACACAGTTTTAATGTTCTTCAAATTTATACTTACTGTATGTAAATCTCTTCTAAAGAGAATCAAAGTTATAAAACCAGCTATGATAGCAAAAGGTATCAAGCTTATTAAAGCTAATAATTTTCCAAAAACATCACCTGAAAAAGAAGAATATTTAGAAAAATTCAAACAGAAACACCATAAAAACATTGTCTTAAAATCATATATAAATATCCAGGGATAAGAAAATTACAAAATTTCCATATTTTTCAATTATTTACGCATACAATGCAATATAAATATTGTAGTATTCTTTATCTTCAGTCTCACAAGTATGCGCATAAACTTCCAATAGATGAGAAATATTTATTAAAGCGTGTCTAACAAGAGAAAACAAAGCTTTTATATAAAATATGTGTATAATTACATTACAAAAAGTGAAAGGAATAAAAATAAGAAGATTAACTGAAATTTTGTTGGAAAATTCAAAAATACTTGCCTTGGGGATATTCGACTAAAGTAAGAGATAAAGGAACCCATTCTGGTTTTTCGACAGCATCTATGAGACGTGATTTAACTTGATGAAATAATTCGTCGTCTAACGATGCCATGTTACCGAAATTTTTGAAGTGACCATAACTCGGACAACTCACCGCGCAGCAACAATCATGGAATCCAAGGAATAGTGGTAGAAGCTTGACAGTAATATCATTGTATATATAGTTTAACAAGATTTGACAAAAAATGTTTTTCCTTGATTCTTTCTAGTAATTATCCATTTGACCAATCACACTTCTTATCATTTAATTTTTTTTTTTAAACTTATGATTAGTCTCATTTTATACTTTATAGGCAAGTCTGTCAATACACTAATGTTAGTAACACTAAAACTATATATGATGGATCATTTTTCTGTTAAAAATATTTTTTTTTTTTTTAATTGATATATTTTGTTATTGTTAATATTTGATATGTATTTTTTTCTGTTACAGTATATAGTGTATAAAAGTACGTTTTAATCGCATTAATAAATGTTATATCTTGTTGCATTGTATAGTGATTTAAAAAAGAGAAGTCACTATTTGCAAATAGTGCATAACACGTTTATACACGTTTCGTACTGCGCAAGAAGCGGGAGAGGTAGCAAATCGGATAGTTGCGTGCTGTTTTATTCGGTGTTTGCTTCCTGTTTGTGGTATGAATTTTGGTTGTGATGTGATATAATTTACGTTTTGTTTCCGTTACATTTCTTTACCGTTTTATATATTTTCCAGAACTTCTTAAAAACTACTTACGTTTATCTTACATTTGACGAAGTCTTGTGTGCTTGTGCACCCGACAAAAATTTTTTACTGTATAATGGGTTAATATTTTAGGTAATGTACATACAATTTTCTATATATTTCATTACACATTATTAATGTTGCATCATTTTTGTATCTTTTTTATAAAACATAATGTTGACTTCATAAGTTTTACAATAAATCTTTTCTTATTTTTTGTTATTGTTAATTCTGTATTATTTTGTTTGTAGCTTTTACATTGGAATGTTATATGACATCTTATAAAACACATGGCAGACCAGGATAGTACAAATTATCATGCACTTTGTGCAAATGATGATGATGAAATTGATGGTCTAAACAAGAGGTTGTTACAGTTGTTGTCTGCGACAAAGACTCCATCAAAAACTGATATTAAAAGTAGCACATCCGAACCATTGTGTAGTTTTAATAATGATAGTAATAGCCTCAGAGATGAAAATAAAGCATCTATCAGTTCCCCGATGCTTAGTCATTATAAATATGACTGTTCCTTTTCGCATCATGACATGCCAGTTAATTT
This sequence comes from Osmia lignaria lignaria, assembly GCF_051020975.1. Taxonomy (NCBI): domain Eukaryota; kingdom Metazoa; phylum Arthropoda; class Insecta; order Hymenoptera; family Megachilidae; genus Osmia; species Osmia lignaria. The sequence continues at coordinate 11,270,513 of NC_135038.1, forward strand.
GTCAACCATGCCAAATTATCTCCCTCCTATTGGAGTATTCTGGGACATAGAAAATTGTCATGTTTGTATTTAAATAAAACTCTATTCGTTGAGAGTGTTATTTCAGGATTTGTATCAAAGATGTAAATCATTGCAGGTTCCAAAAGGAAGGTCTGCCATAGCTGCAACGCAAGTAATTAGGGAAAAATTTTTTAGTGGTTATAGGGAAGCAGAATTTATTGTGGTTTGTGATGTTTGTAAAGAGAATAGTCAGGTTGTAAAAGAATTGAATGATGCTCAGGTAAACTTTTTAAGGATATGCAATATTTGATTTTATTTTTCTCTATAATATATTCAGTGTATAAATTATCTTAGGTCAATCTAATACATGTTGCTAAAAGATGCAAAAATGCTGCTGATGAGAAGCTTAAACAATCTATTAGGAGATTTGCTGACATTCATGGAAGTCCAGCAGCTGTAATTTTAATATCTGGCGATATTAATTTTGCTGCTGATCTTAGCGACTTGCGTTATAGAAAGAAAATTCATGTGATACTTTTACATATGAAGAACACGTCTGAAGCATTAATAGTATGCGCTAATGAGCATTATGACTTTTTAGAACTTATGGAATCACTGCCGTCCAGAACTGTAAAGGTGAACCGATTCGTTAATATCTAAATTTTTTTCACAGATATTGTAAGTTTCTTATCCTATTTTCTATAAATATTAAATAAAACTCATGTTATTTTCAGGTTGCTGCACATTATGACCTTCTAGTTAGTAACCTTCCTGAAGATCAAAATGTTATATCAATTAAACGTCGACTCAAACAATTGTCCGAAAATTGTGGCGGCCGAGTAATAGAAATTCAATCAAATACTGCAACTGTGCGCTTCACTTCAAAAATCTTTGCAATCAGGTCTGTGTATACATTGATTCCTGATTCTATGAATGTTGTTTTGTGCCTGTGAAATGTACAAATTATAATAGTTATATATTTAAATAGAAGTATTTCATTATGACACTAAAATATTCACTCTAGCATCATTATAGTATAGAAATAAGCAATAATACAAAGACTTCCATATTCGAATGGCCCGCTCTTTGTAACCAATAAGATATTCCTAGTTAGAAATAATCTGTTGGTCTATTTACCATTAGTAAAAAAAAAGTAGTAGGGATAAGTACATAAATAGGGTAAAATTCAAACAGTGAACAGCAATGTAACGAACATAGTGGCACTGTAAGGAACTCAGAATTTTGATTCGTATAACGTATTTCGTGTATGTGTGCAGTAGAAATTAATGTTAAAAAGTTATTATCTTCAATATATTGTTATTATTTATCGTTTTTATTTATTCGTATTATAATGCTGACACAATCTAATGATTTTATTTACATGTAAGGTAAGTTGAAGAATACATACATTTAGCAACAGTTGTTTCAATTAGAGGAAATAAGAATTTAACAAACCATATGTGTTTAATAAGATCCATAAAGGTTTTTTGAAAAATTAACCGACGTTTCAATTTGTACCATAAATGTATTGAAATCTTCAAGGTCATTTATAGATCAGAGTATCTTTGGCCCATTGTAATTACGGTAGGCAACTTTGCTTAATAACAATATGAACTTTTTTTTTGTAGGGCTCAGAAGCGTATGGATGGAGAAATTGTCCTTGGTTCGAAAATTTGTGTAAAATTTCAAAAGGAGAAAAGAAGTAATTTTCATAAAATTCAAGGTATTCTGTTACATGTATTGTTTGTTGTTTTCTTCTTCTTCTTCTTCTTTTTTTTTTTTTTAATTGGAGCAGTCATAATAGGAACAATAACGTGATGGTGTACCTTTATAATTCTAGGATATTCTACAGGGAGAAACAGTACTGTAAGCGATTCAGAAATTGTTACTAGTTCTCCTAAACAAATGTATAGTGCAGGCACTTCGATAACGGGCGGAAGGACCCTTCATATTCCACATTATCAGTCATCATCGCCGGTTATTGGAACATATTCCGGATGGAGTGCCCATTGTGCTCCAGTTTCAGTGCCACGGGGGTAATTTCAAACCTTCTAATTCCACGTGCATAAATAGTAGTTACACATGATGAAAATTCGGGAAAGAGCCTTGGAGTCGCGAGTAGACATTGTCCTTGCATGATTCGGGCAATGAGACTAAAGAAGCTTTGATCTTATCTGATTTAATATCTATCAAAAATAGCAGCAGTTGTTATAAATTTTTGATAATTTAACATTTCTCCCCGTTCCTCTCTTACAGAATGCTCCAACCACCACCTGTCTATGTTGGGAGACCATATTCGAATAATAGTAATGTAAGTTTTAATAGAAATTATAATGAACTATCAAGGGTCCAATCTCCACTGCTTTGGCAAGTCTCTGGTTCTCAACAATTTAGTCATATGTGGGAAGAGCAGTATAAAGTATGTAATTTTATGAAAATCAATTTTATAGAATATGAGAATGTTGTGTATCATTATTGTTTCATGAATTAATTCATGAATTTCAAGGTGGAGAAAACGAAAGTACTTAGTAGAAGAATTCATATCCCGCAGGTTCGGGATAATGGAGTAGCGAGTAATACATCTCGAACTCCAGAGAATTTAAGACGTATCAGAGGAACGCACACGTCCTTTGTTCAACCCTCTGAATGGGTTGGATCAAGACAACACCCTCCATTAAATACTTCAGTAAATTTCAATGGAACTGGTACATAAATTAATATCCTATTAGGTGTTTTGATTATTATAAGATCTTAATAGTGATTTGTTCCTTTTTTTCTTTACTCCATAGTTCATTCTCAATCAAATTTTAAACGTCGCAGTCCATCTCCAATGTGTGATATACAACCACGAGAACGCCAACAGTGGAATGGACAGGTAAATTACTAAACACAAAAATATTTAAATTCGTTTTAATACGTATTATGTAATTTTTGTTTAAGAATCAACACTCTGTATCTATGCGAAGTTCTAGAACGCCTTCACCTTATGAAAATACAGTACAAACAGGAAACCAGCAAAACAGTCATACTTCACCTTACCATCTAGGTGATACAGAAAATGATGAAGTTGAGGTATAGTCATTTCTTTTAAATCTTTCATTACTTTTGAAATTTTATAATAATCTCGCACTTTGTCTTTTAATCTGTTAGAAATTTTTCAACCCGATAAACAATCATAATGGCTCTTCGATGAGCAACGAAACGTGTACGCCTATAGAATTGCAAGTAACTAATTTAGACCAAAGTATTAATCCAAAGAAAATGAGACACATGCTTGCCTCTATTTTCTTGGAACACGTGATGGTAAATACTTGTTCACATAGTTATATTATTATAAATGTAAATAATTCTCAACTTATTGATTCTTTTTTTTTTTCTTCTTCTTTTTAGGTGTTAAATGTTTCTATGTTCACACAATCGGATGGTAACTTTGCAGCAAGCGTGAAAGTACCTTCATTATCAGACGCGCAGTATGCAATTTCTCAATTACATCGGCGTAAAGTAGGATATAAACGTATTTTGATAGCGTATGCTCATAGTGGCAGAGCAAGTCCTCAGGTTGTGCGAGCACAGATCGTAATGTTACTGCAAGAAGTACCCGGCCATAAACTTCCTCTTTTCAAATTCCGGGAAATGTACGAGAGCCGTTTCATGATTTCCATCAGCGTCTCCGAATTGTATAAGATGAAAGATGTTTGTATCGTGACGGAAGATCCTGGTGGTAGAATGGTATCCCTTAATCCGGATCACAGGAACACTCCATCGCCATGTTTCAATACTACAACTCAGGTATTTTAAATCTATTAATTCGTTGCATAAATACCATAAAAATTTATAATGATGTATATCAAGCCGAGTTCGAGTTTTTCCAGTAAAAGTAGAGTCGTTATTCCTTTTACTGTTGAGAATTTGTGACGATGACCCTAAGCGATAAAAATATTCTGAAACAAATATGTTAATATAGCAAATCATATATATTTATATATATTAATTTCATACAAAATATAAGTTATGTATTTAATTATTAGGAGGAGCAAGTAGAGCTCCCATATTGTACTATTCATACGTTAAAACCGTGGTCGGATAAAGGATGGGCTGAGCAGAAAGTAGCGTCACTTCCGAATGTAAAAATTTCATTAAAACTTCTTGATCCACGTATACATCAGTTACTTATCACGCACAATGGAAGTTTACCATTACCTAGGTATATATTATAAATATTTTCATATAAAGTTCCATTGTGTTTATTCATTTAATAATTTGCGATGAATAATTTCAGTTTGCCAAATTGTTACGAGGCCGAATTTAAAGAGAAATTAGAAGTCTGTGAAAATGGAGTACCTTTAGAACACTTAGTATCTTGTTTATCGTGCGTTGAATTGAAACAAGGTATTGGTAGTGTAAAATATCTTATTTGGACGGGAAATAAAAGTCACGATAACAACCACGAAGGTAAGTAACATTCTTCAGCCACAAGTAATTAATTAATTATACACCATTCCTCTTTTCAGAAACAAAATGCGTGAGTCCTCCGCTTGCAAATCAATTATCACTTTTTAGCCGTGAATTAGTCGATCTTTTAAAAACTGCTCCACATTGCCAATTGCCATTTAATCGATTTATACCTGCGTACCATCATCATTTTGGAAGACAATGTAGAGTGGCTGATTATGGATTCACTAAACTTATCGATTTATTAGAAGCTCTTACTCATACAGTACAAGTAAGTGAAAGGGAAAGAAACTTCAACTTGTTGAAAATCATTTACCATGTTTAAACTGTTCATTTTAGGTAATGGGCGAAGGAAACAATCGCGTGGTAACATTATCTCATCGTGCACAAGTACGTCGTTTTACGTCTGATCTGCTAAGAGTTTTAAAGTCTAAAGCCAGTAAACAAGTAGTGCTTTCAGAATTTCCAAGTGTTTATTCCAGAGTAATAGGTAAGGCTTTTTAAATTTTGTCAAATAATGATAATGTAAATATTATGAATATAAAAACATGAAAATATTTTATACAGCTAAACCATGGGATATCGTGGATTATGGTGTATGCGAGATGGAAGATATTCTTAGCGAGGTATCAGAAAATACTGTTGTGGTTACTACGGTCAACGGTGGAGATAAAATGATAGCAATTCCTAAACGGGAACAAACTGCGGAAGAAATTGAGCGAACGAAACAATTTGCTGTAGAGGTAAAATATAAGTGCATTAAAAATATTCTAAGGTCAGGCTCATTATAACAAAAGTGTAATCATTTTCACTCAGGTTGTAGAATTATTGCGACACGCGCCTCAATGTAGGATGCAGTTCAATAAATTTGTGCCATCATATCATCATCATTTTGGTCATCAGTGTCGTGTATCAGATTATGGTTTCACTAAATTAATCGAACTATTTGAAGCTATACCAGATGTGGTGAAAATAGAAGACGATAATTCTGGTGAAAGACAAATTTCTTTAACAGAGAAAGAAGGTCTTCGTGTGCTTTCTGAACAGATATCAAAGTTAGTTACGCGATCAAAAGGTTGCCTTAGCATTTCAAACATCGCGCAACATTTCCTAAGACAATTTGGTTATGCATTGAAACCAGAATCGTTCGGATGTTCCTCTGTAATGCAACTAATGCCAAAACTTGGAAGTACCGTAAAGGTATTAAGGTGAACAAATTATAAATTTATCTTCACATCGAAATAATATATTTATAAATTGATCAATTACTTAGATTATGTATTTGACGACCGGACCGGCAATTGTAATGGTAGATAAATCTCATCTGCAACAATTGACTCTACAGTGTCGTCGGATGTTGATGGATAAACCCCAATATAAGATGTCAGTCAAGGAGTTTCAGCAATTATATATTCAGCATTACTTAAAATCGTGCAACATAGAGGAATTGCAACAAAACTTGTCTGATGTAGTTCAAGTAAGTTACAATTTCATTTGAGTAGATATGTTTTTTAGCAAAAAATTCTTTTAAACTCTACGTGAATACAATTTCAGTTTACAACGATGAATGACGAAGAATTTATCCAACTTACTCCATTACATTCATTCGCTTGTAATTTATATCGTGTAATGATGAATTATGGTGGAACATTGAAATTTTCACAGTTTGAAACTGCGTATTTATCTACTGTTGGTTGTGTCTGTAAACCAGCAGACTACGGTTTTCCAACAATTTTCTCACTTCTGCAAGCTCTACCTTGTACAGTAACGATAAAACTGTCACGGCGAAAGAAAAGTATCATATATCTGAACAAAAAAATAGCCGGTATGTAAATGATACACGTGTAATTATGTTAAATATTAATCAAGTTACAAACGTTTAAATTTATTTCATAAACAGCTGCTGGTATATCATTACCACCAACCTATACATCAGCATCGTCGTATCGTGATACGGATTCTAGTAACGAATCATTTGAAAGCGATTCGTCTTCTCGTGTCAACACTTTAAATAATTCGGTTGCAACAGAAAAGCGTGCAAAGTGGACAGGACAAACAGGCGAAAATCAGAATTCTTGGAAAGAGACAGATGAGAATAATTTGTGGGTGAAGGAATCGGAGAGATCATGGAAATCGTCAGCTTCAGAGAATCAGTTAGTCAGTTGGTCATTACAGGAAAATGGAAGCGAAAGTTTTCTTAAAAACTTGATGCAGACATCAATTACATCGCGTGGTTTTCCACCTCCACCTCCTAAACCAGATTCTCCACCTGAGGTATTTTTTAAAACAGAACATTCGTGTTACACGCGTATATCCTTTTCCTTTAAATATATAATTCATGAATTATATACAAATTATAGGGAAACTTGAACAAAAATCAATGGGATTCATCTGTTTGGATGACTCCAACAAAGTTTACATATTCACAGGATGAACATACTACCAATGTGCAGGTAAATATTATCAGCCTTATCAGTTGAATTTATGATTTCATTATTTTTTATATCGATAGGTTCCTCCTATTACATTACCTCCTTCCTGGAATCAACTCGTGTCTAGTGATAGCGCATCTAATTTATTATCACCAACAAGGAACTTATTACCTGCTGCAGCAAATCCTTTAAACCCACGTACTTCACCCTACTATTCGTCCAAATTTAATTTAGTCGTTGCTCCTCATCCTTCTGAGTTGCCACTTCCTTCGTTATCCTTAACTCCTAAAAAAGGTGTATCATCGGGAAACGTTACAACCGATGAAACTTCGATGAATAAGTTAGAAAATACTGTCAATAATTCAACGGAAGAAGCGAGTGTCAAAAGTAATGGAAACGATAGCAGTAACGTGGAAGATGATAACGATAAGGAAAAATACAGTACTTCTATAAAGCAGTGTAAGTAATACATGTGCATTACGGTAACTCATTATTGTTTGTATTTGCAATGGCTAAAAGGAGAAAACATAATTTTTACAGTATTTACGAGTAAACGTCGTTTAGCTGCTCAGTTTAATCGACCTATCGAGTCGTGAATGATAAAGTCAGATACGAAAAAAGTGTACAAACGCACCAGGTACGCTACAGAAGCGAAGAAACTGACATCGAAAACGTCATGTAGTGTGTTAATGTGATTAATTAAAAAAAAAAGAAAAAAAAGAGGAGGAATTTATAACATCTCGGTAGGCTGTCACACTGCGGGACAATACCTATACACCATTCCCCGAATGATGGTAGGTACCCCTCATTTATATTTAAAATATACGGTAGTAATATCGATTTGATACATACAGAATAAAAAGAACAGAATTTATTTTCAAGAAGTATGAAAATATACATATATATAAATATCTATATACTAAGTGATTATGATTTCTGGTTTGAAAAGTATAAATAAGTGTGCGGCGTTTATACCGAGTGATATACACTGATTGTATTATGTATCAAATTCATGTAGCATTTTTCATACTGTGATATAGAATAGAGAAAGTGCAAATGATATGTAATAATACACGAAAATAAAATTATAAATGGGTAATAATTGTACACGTGTCGTAGGATTGGGTCAGAGTCATTCAATAAGTCTTATTTATTTCTTCATTGTACTGAAAATATAACTTCAACAAAATTATCCATGAAACCATATGATATTTTGAAAATAAAGTTTCGTTTATTATTCATACTTAATGTTACATAACAAAATACGTGTCAATTGAAACTTTATTGGCTCAACCCTATTGTAAATTATTATCAGAGAATTGTATTCAGAAAATGAAGATCATTAAATTATTTATCTCAACAATCACGTTATTAACAGTTGCAGAATTGAATGTAATTCATTCTTTTTATTGTGTATTCATTTACTATGTATTTTTATTTGTACAATTATTTTTCCCATTCGCGTTTGAGATTTTCATTCATTACTGTCTGTTCGTTTTTACGGTATACATGATTTTTTAATTATATTGTGAATGATTGTGTATGATATTTTGAAGTGTTATCCTATTTTGTTGTATACATGAAAATACTTTTAACTAAGGAAATGTTTATTGAACTTAAATATAATAGTCACTATTAATTAGCTCAAAATCGCAAAAATGGAAGAACCGTATGATGTTATAAAATGAAATTTTTTATTGAGATTAATTCGCTGAAAAGGATTGTTAAAACGTGACAAATAATTAAATGTTTTATCGAGTGTCAGACAGCCAGAAGAATGCAAAAAAAAAAAACAATTGTATCAATCAGATTGTAGCATCTAATGTTACTTTTAGTAATGATACTATTTTATTAGAATGTTTTCTGTTTTCAGTATCAGCTGAGAAAGATTAGAAAAAAAAAGCTATTATTTATTCATAATGGCATTGATTATTTAAAAAAGAAAATATGCGATTAGTAGATGTAATGCACGATGCAAGTGAATCTTTTTGAATAATGTGTAAATGATCTCATGTTTTACTTTATTTTTAAAAAAGCGTTTTATCGGAAATAATATATGCGTAGAATTTCGCAAACGCGAGGGAGCCTGGATCAGAAATATTAGATATGAATCGCTAGATTTGTGCACAATAGTTGCCACAGTAAATAAATACTCTAGGTTCGGTACATTGCTTGATACATCGCCAAAAATATAAAAGTATAATGATGAATTGATCTGTTTGTATTAAATTTACGTGATTCATTAAACGACAATCATATATTAGTATTTTAGGGTTTTAGGCTTCCTAAATTCAATTTTGTATTAATTTATTTAACTGGAATGAAGTAACTATGTTTATATGTTACTATATTTATTACATAGGAATGAATTCTATTGTATTTTATATTTATATGAAAGAAATGATCATTTTTTTAATTTGCTTTTTAAACTTCACGAATTTTCCAGTTTAGATTTTCTATTAGTCATACTAATTTTTTGAAAGATTTTTATTCTATGAATTCAATCTTAGTTAGAGGTACTCATAATGTATGGCAAACTTTATCTATATATATATATATATGTATAATGTATAATAGCATTTTGACTAATAGGAAATTAAATTGGTCTTTATGCAAGAAATACCAAAATAAAATATTGTAACAATTTTATAAAAAAATTTTATTGTAATAACAAAAACAAACAAAATTGTAAAATATAAGTAATCAATGGAATATTCTGAACAGGTATATTTAATAAAATAATTTGTTACAATACATGTACAATAAATGTTTTTATATACTGTTAAAATAAGGAATCAATAAAAATAAGCCAGTTGAGAAACATGGAAAATAAATGTTTTATCATGAATATTTAATATTAATTATGTATTAGTTGTTACAAAAAATTAATGATATACCATTTCCAATTTGATAAATTAATTTATTTTATGTTTTACAGAATATCTATACAATGATGCAAACACAGCTTTATAACAAACTGAGATGTATGTTTCACATCAGTTAACAGTCTATACATACTTATCATTCATACCGCTACCAACAGGACCGTGTCTTCGTTCCCAAATCATACGATGCTTTTGTTTCATAAATGCACTACGTGCATCCAACTTTATACCAAGATCACCATCTGTTTTTTAACAAAACATTACAGTTAAGTGAGTTGTATAATGCTACAATCATATTCTTATTTAATACTGAATAAATTATGTAACATGCAATATGTTAAATAGTAATTTAATGAACTCTGTAAACTCATACATTTTATAAACCAGTTCTTGGCAGCATCATCATATGTTTTATATAAATCACTACAAAGTTTCTCCGAATCTTCACCGTGTACCCAACAACAATGTTCATAGCGGTTTCTTAATATACTAAGTATTTCATCTTCCACCATTCTGACAAGAGTAAAATGTAACAAAAGAAATATGATATTACAAGAGAGAAGCATCGTGAAAAAAAACATTAAATGTATGTAATTAATAAAATATTTCATACAAGAATTTATGATTAAAGAAAGACTCACTTATCACGTTGAAATTGAGAATTTGCTTCTTGCAAACAAACTATGTCGAGTTCATAACATTCGTCGATTGTTGGAACACGACGAAATTTTTGATGATACCATGGATACTTCTTTTGATTCGGTACGACAATTGTTTCTGTCAACAATTGAAAATATATGTTGTTAACAATTATTTCTTTTTACATTTAATGCGATGGTAACATAACCAAATGCTCGATTAGATAATACCTCGGAAATAGTCGATTGGCGTATCCAGTACATATGTCAACGTTTTTAAAAGGCGGGCTATCACATTTGATTCGGGTTCCATATTTTATAGTCAATACACCGAACACAATTAGGGAACAGGAGTTATTTAATTCATTAACAACCTATTTGAAATTACAGAATCCCCAGTTCAAGGACCACGGAATAAGAACTCTAAAAAAACTACACCATTTTTCTTATAGTCAATTCAGTATTGGTTAATGGAACATATATGAATTATGTGAGTATTATAAATTTTAAATAAATACGTAATTGCAATTAAGTATTATAAACAAAGTATATTCAATATTTTTTATTGTTAAATATTTCAAATTCCTAGGGGTATTTCTTTCAACAATATTGGTGATCTTGGTTCACTCGCCCGGCTATAAAAGGAAACTTCCGGAAGTGTTTCCTCCATTTTCATCGGTGTTAAGAAGATGGTAAGTATGGCGACGTTGTCGCTCTTTATTATAAATTTACAAATTCTATCGTAATCGTGTTCCGTTTTAAATATATAAGATAAGATTCAATAATTGTATTTATCTTGTTTTTAATATTATAAAAATTAGAAATTCATCTTTGACTAACAAATCAATTAAAATATCTTGTTAGATCATTGTAAAGGAACATACCGCGTGGCATACATGTGCTTGATTAAATGATGATTTAGAATAAAAAGTTTATGGTTTTAAACTGAATAACTTTGAAGATAAATTCTAGGGCGGTCTGATTTTTATAATATTTATTGAAATAATTTTTAGTACCTATCACATATACTATATTTAACGTAAAATTTGTTATTCAGTCACATAGAAAGTTCAGTGCACCCCGTCATGGGTCTATGGGATTTTATCCCAAGAAGAGATCCCAGAGGCATCGCGGTAAAGTTAAGGCCTTCCCTAAGGACGATCCGAATAAACCCGTTCATTTAACGGCTTTCGTGGGTTACAAGGCTGGTATGACCCACGTGGTTCGTGAAGCTGATCGTCCGGGATCAAGTGAGCAGATACACGATTTTAATTATGTCATAGTTGTAAAATAGTTTTATTACTTAACGTGTTCTCTGCAACGAAGGTTCGATCAAACACTATTGCGTGTTCGTTAGCCAACCCTTCAATTAACAGCAATTCCAGCGTATCGCTATACGCATGGCAGAGAACGCGTTAATAATATTAATCGACACGATGGCTAACGTTTGATAAGCACAGCAATGTGTTGGTCAACTTTAGTCGCGGTACAAGAGCTGCTTGATATTGTGCAGTATGGTCTAAACCGCAGTGTCGAAGAACAACTCTGTGCACTGCTTACGCGGTAGCAAGGAGGCAAGGCATATTCCATATTCTCATTGGAACCCATTGGGTGATGACCATTGAGACAAACCATGTCGGGCACAGTTCTTTAATGCTAAGTAATACTTGGCTTTATTAATTACTAGAGTTATAATTGTATTTTTTATACGTTCTCAGAGGTAAACAAGAAAGAAATTGTGGAAGCAGTTACTGTTCTTGAAACTCCGCCCATGATTGTGGTTGGTGTAGTTGGGTACATTGAAACCCCGCATGGTCTGCGTGCTCTCACTACAGTTTGGGCTGAGCATTTGTCTGAAGACTGTCGTAGAAGATTCTATAAGAACTGGTAAGAGAAATACATATACACCAATCATGTTGTATTTCAATCCTTTAATATCCCAAATATTAATTATATAAAATTATTACGCAACACATATTAAAATCAACTCTCAATCAGCTCTCCGCTCGTTTTGACGAGAGCACATGTTTGGATTTAGCCTGAAAAGCGAAATGTTCTTTGAACGGCTATTCCAAAAAGTGTGTACAGTCTCCGCTCGTTACGATGAGACTGGCACGTTACAGATGGATGCTAAGAGTATATATTTAAATGGAAAAACAGCCATTACGGTTACTTTTCTGCAGGTACAAGAGCAAGAAGAAGGCATTTACAAAGGCTTCTAAAAAGTGGCAAGATGATCTTGGTCGTAAATCCATTGAGAGCGACTTGAAAAAGATCATTAAGTATTGCAAGGTCGTACGAATCATTGCTCATACTCAGGTAATTGGATTCTTACTGAATTTTATAAATTATTTAGTACACGATTTATAATGACCGTTTTTAAACAGATGAAACTGTTGAGACAACGACAAAAGAAAGCTCACATCATGGAAATTCAATTAAATGGTGGAACTATTGAACAGAAGGTTCAGTGGGCACGTGAACATCTAGAAAAGCCAGTACCTGTTAACAATGTCTTTGCTTCGGATGAAATGATCGACGTGATTGGTGTAACAAAAGGAAAAGGATACAAAGGTGCGATTAATAATCCTTCTTTCTTGTCATCAAAATTGCTTTTAAGAAATTGACTAAATGATGAGGAAACGTGATGGAGATTTCTGACCGTTTTGAGGATAATATCATGTTGCCTTCCTACTGAAGTCCTTGATAATAAAACATTACTTTTCATTATCCTTGATTTTAAATAAATACATTTTTGAAACATGTATGATCTGTTACAGGTGTTACATCGCGTTGGCACACAAAGAAATTGCCACGTAAAACGCACAAAGGTTTGAGGAAGGTTGCTTGTATCGGAGCTTGGCATCCAAGCCGCGTGTCCTTCACGGTTGCACGTGCTGGTCAAAAAGGATATCATCATCGTACGGAGATGAACAAGAAAATCTATAGAATTGGGCAAGGAATTCATACAAAAGATGGCAAGGTACATATTTGTTATATTTTTCATGTAGGAAAACCTTGCCTTCTTCCCTATGGTTAATCTTCCTAATCAATGAGGATTAATAACATCATAGGAGGCAAAGACAAACAGCTTGCGTGTCATAGTACCTAAATGATCTGTCGATTATGCTTTAGGTCTCCAAAGCAAGCGACAAATACATATTTCTTAACTTCAGAAAGAAGTTCTTTTAAGATTACTCGCTAAATTTGTGATGTTTATTTTAGATCGTGAAGAACAATGCATCAACGGAGTACGATCTTACAGAAAAAACCATAACTCCTATGGGTGGTTTCCCTCACTATGGTGAAGTGAATAACGATTTTGTTATGATTAAAGGATGTTGTATGGGACCAAAGAAACGTGTAATCACGTTACGTAAGGTAACTATTAAAGTTGATTTTTGTTTTAATAGTTGCATTATTAATTTTGTATGATGAATACGTAAAGAGCCAAATGTACATGTTATGAAATTAAAATGATATTAAATGATAGGACTGACAGATAAAATAGAATTTAAAGTAGCGTGCAATTAGTGTACTTAAAATATAATTGAATATTTTTTCCAGTCATTGCTGGTGCACACTAAACGAGCTGCATTGGAGAAGATCAATCTGAAATTCATTGATACCAGCTCCAAATTTGGACATGGTCGCTTCCAAACAGCAGCTGACAAAGCTTCGTTCATGGGTCAGCTTAAGAAAGATCGAATTCGTGAGGAACAGGCACAAGCTACAGCCTCAGCGCCTTCAGCTGCGGCTACTCAATAAAATTTATATTGCATATTATAAAATATATGCACTGAATAATAAAAAGTTTTATGAAAATAAGAAATAGCGCCTTTATTCTTTTACATACCCTGTTCTTATAGAAATCCTTTTAATAACACGGAATTATATGTGTACTATTACAATGATAGTAGCACAGTATTGATCCAGCATCAAATTTTTGTTAAAAATTTAAAGTAAAGATTATTTACGTTAACTTTAAGACATTCGTTGAATCATGACCACTTCATTAGCGCCAGTGTCGGTCGCCGTGGGGTTTCAAGAACCCCAAGTGGCAGTAAACGTAATCTTTAATTCTTTATAGGCGGGGTCCACGACACCCCAATTAAATACACTTGGGGCTCCAAGAACCCCAGGCGCCAATAAACGGAATTTTCATTTGCGTCTACGCGGGGTCCTAGACACCCCAGTCGAATGCGCTTGGGATCCTCAAGACCCCAGCCGAAATGCACCTGGGATCCTCCAGACCCCAGTCGAATTGTGCTTTGGGGTTTCTAGGACCCCAGTCGTAATGCGCCTGGGATCCTCAAGACCCCAGTCGAAAGATGCTTGGGGTTTCTAGGACCGCAGTCGAAACGTGATTGGGGTTTCTAGGACCCCAGTCGTAATGCGCCTGGGATCCTCAAGACCCCAGTCGAAAGGTGCTTGGGGTTTCTAGGACCCCAGTCGAAATGTGCTTGGGGTTTCTAGGACCCCAGTCGTAATGCACCTGGGATCCTCAAGACCCCAGTCGAAATGCACCTGGGATCCTCAAGACCCCAGTCGAAATGCACCTGGGATCCTCAAGACCCCAGTCGAAATGCACCTGGGATCCTCAAGACCCCAGTCGTAATGCGCCTGGGATCCTCAAGACCCCAGTCGAAATGCACCTGGGATCCTCAAGACCCCAGTCGAAACGTGATTGGGGTTTCTAGGACCCCAGTCGTAATGCGCCTGGGATCCTCAAGACCCCAGTCGAAATGCACCTGGGATCCTCGAGACCCCAGTCGAAATGCGCTTGGGGTTTCTAGGACCCCTGCCAAACTACTGCGCAACCAGTTCTGCGCAGATTACTGCGCAACCACTTCTGCGCATACGCGCGGCAATCTACTGCGCATACTATTCTGCGCAGATTTCTGTGCCACCAACTTTGATTTTGATGTGCTCCTAATACCCAGATACACTGTCTACATTATTTGCAAATTTCTAAGCTTGTAGATTGTTAATCCGTACAACATAGGTATCGATAGATTGCTACAAGTCTGCTCTATCGTTTAAAATTATAAAAATTCATAAAATGTGTTTGATTCATCAAAAATTAATGGGAAATGCTACAGTAAGCTACAACAAAAGGTCGAACATAAATAATTATTAATTATTACGTTTAGACGCCTCAAATGCTTGCAAATCTGATATAATAAATTCATTTAAACCTTGCTCGTTCTAATGCAGTCATAAAAGTGCACAAAATATTTCTAGAAATCGAAAAATTAATAAAAATTAGAGGGCACGCATTGTGATGCGCATGCTCCAATACCGTGATTACAAGAATCGATGTTTATTAAATATTAACGCAATAAATATCGCTAAAAATGATTAAAGAATGTAGTTCGATCTTTCCGCTTTCTATTCCGACTATAAAATGTTATAAATTGTTTCTATTTTCAGTAAAATTAATAAAAATTGGAGGGCACGCAATCTGACGCGTATGCGCCAATATGGTGATTACAAGAATCGATGTTTATTAAATATTAACGCCCCAAATGTTATTGAAAATTATTAAGGAATGTAGTTTGAATCTTCCTCTTTCTTCTCCAATCCTAAAGTGTTATAAATGGTTGCTATTTATGGTAAAATTAATGTAAATTCGGTGTGTGTTTTATACGAATCGTAGCCACATCGTTACTACAAAAATGACTAATAACTGAGTAATTACAGCAAAGATATGCACAAAGGAGATATGAGAAAATTGGGCAGACATTATTTTTTGAGAATAAATTGTAAAAGTTTACTTTACAATAGCCATTAATGAGGAATTAACGATTTTTGTATATCCTGTATAACCTGTATGTTGCGGGTCGGTCTACTGCGCAGCCGGTTCTGCGCAGCTGCGCAAAAGATCACGGCGCATGCGCAAATTCGTGCCACCTCTTCGCATATTCTATTATCCTGATACCAGGAGTAGTTTTCGGACCGTAGGTTCCCCCACTCCTCCGTCACAAAAATGATAATGGGGTCCCAGACACCCCCACTCGCAGCTAAGACTGCACATACGGAATGTAGTAGTTTTACCAGTCCCTCTTTTAACGCATCTTGCACTGACAATAAACAAGACACAATTTTGACTCTCTTTTACTCTATTTTTTATAAATTAATCAAAATTAGTACAAGATCGAAACATTATTAAAATAATTGTAAGACAAATTTGTATTCATTTCATGCGACTTGGGCCCGGCGTTTCCCCGGGCTACGTGCAAGGGTGTGTACTCTGTTGAAATATAATTTAAGGTTTATTATATAACTTTTATTGCTTTTTATAATATACATTGGAATACAATATAATCTTATATCTCGTCATCCTTTTTAACCTTTAATGAATTTGAACTGACATTTTTAACTTATATCATTTTTCTATATAATCGAACATATTATAAATCGCGTATTTTTTAGACATTAACAAGAAATGTTTACAAATAAATATAATACGTGTTCGATGTAACCAATCGATCTGAAATAAAAAATAACATTCCATCCCGTTTCGTGGGTATCATCGAATGCACGCGCGTAGCCGATTAGCTCTCGCGAACGCCACCTAAACTGCGCCGTAGCATCGCGATCGAGCGGAGTCTTGCTTTATTTGTATCTGCCATTTTGCAATCGGTAAACGAACGTATATTTCATTCAAGTATCGCACCGCGAAAGAGACTGAATTGTATAGTAAATCACTCGTTCGAAGAAAGGGTTCGTTTACTGATCGACCAATGACCAATCGTACGGTTTCGTCATTATCTATTCTCATCCAGCAAGAAATTCACGTTCGACACTGCATTTCGCGAGACAGCTTTTTTTCTGCTTTACCATCGCGACCAGAGTGACTCACGATTGTACGGTAATGACATTTATGTCACACGCGGCATTCGCTACGTTTCACCTGCTAGCGCTTTCTCAAGGTCCTCCGTATTTATATGCATTTTAAGGCGAACTTCATCTTAATGCACCCACACATCATCTTCAGTCGTTTTATTCAACATTAATATTAGACTACGTAATTTACTTCGGTCCAAACGGTGAAGCTGTGTTTATGTTGTCTCGTTTCTCATTCGCTTCGTCGTGTGTTTCGATCTCAACGATACATGTAAGTGTAAGCCTTAAACCGTGAGATTCTCACACGTCAAATTAAATTTTGTTCCTGCTCCGTGAACACGATTCACCTTTATTCTTCTCTTTCATTGTTTCTATTGTTATTCCAGAATTATGCGATCATCCTCTGTCTGCCTGCAATTATTAACAACTTATTAGTAGGTTAGATTGATGCATTATGGACGCGTATATAAGTACAGCAATTGCATATTTTTTTGTTAAATCAAACATAAGTTTCACCGTGATTGTCATTACGAATCGTACATATTAAATGTAGCATCAAATTTTGTATTGTTATACTTGTTTGTTGATTACAGAAAATTTGGTGTTTAATTACATGTATTTTACTTATAGGATGCCATTGTATCATTAGAGAAATAAAGCAACTTGTAGCTGTGATTCATTTTCAATAATATTTACTAAGGAATTAAAGAGACTTGGAAGTATAATTAACATGATGGACATTGATCCTCCAGAATTTTTGTCCAAAGACGATGAAATTCAGTATTGGATGGAGCTTGCTCATCAAATACATAGAAGGTAAAAATAGATTATAAAGGAATTATTATTAAGAAAGTATTTTATATGTAAAGGTGCTTGTTATGTTCTCATAGAAAAGAAGATCTAGAAAGAGAATTGGAAGAATTTCAAGAAAATTCACAATTATTGGAAAAGGAATTGGAAGCTTCTTTAGAACAGGCAGAGAAAACTAACAGAGAATTACGACAACGAAATACAAGACTAGCCACAGAAGTGGAACAATTAAGAACAAGGTTAGATCAACAAAGCACGGATTGTGCAATGTTTCAAGGAAAGGCTCAAGATTTACAGACTCAACATGACCATTTGCTGAAATACATAAGAGAATTGGAACAGAAAAATGACGATTTGGAAAGAGCTCATAGGTACTTGAAAGTTATGTTTGTCAGAATGTAGTATAACATATTTTACTATATTGTAATTTGTTTACCTGTCACAGGATAAATAGGGTAACGGAAGAAGAAATAGAGGCAAAACTTAATTCTGCCATTGAAAAGAATGCCCTGTTAGAATCGGAGCTCGATGAAAAAGAAGCCCTGAAAGTTATAGTACAGAGATTAATGGACGAAATTAGAGGTCGTAGATTAAATAATATAATTTGAGTGATTAAGTACAAAAATTAACTATAATATTTCATTTGATTACAGACCTAAAACAAGAAATTCAAGTTCAAGAAAGGCATCAACCTGACAATGATAAATCAGCTGACCGAGTTCGTAATCACGTTGATAGTAATAAACTACAGGTTGAATTGGAAACACATAGCACTCCCATAGTACCGCAATCCATAACTCCAAGTAATACAGCAACTTCACCATTAAAAAGTAAGATCCATAATACTCTACGTAAAACTAAACGCATGTTTTGCTTTGGGCCTAAAAGATGATTTTTAATATCGTTAAAGTCAACAGACGACAAAAGAAATACTTGTATCTAACAAAACAGAACAGTTGCGGATAACAAATGGATGCAAAATTTGAATTCAATTGACTTACGTTCTAATGACTTTTTTTCCCCGATGACGAATGTTGATTGATATTTAAGATTACTCAGAACATATTGTTCGGTCTAACTTACATGCTTCATTAACATAATTTTATGTGCTTTAATCAATTTTATCAGTTTGTATATACATATACATATACATATATGATATTGTTATCAATGAAATAAAAATTATTTTAACAAACTTGTTCTTTATTTTAGTTTCTGAAAGTTATTATTTCAACTGACTCGCATGCAAACTTTCTTTTTATTTGTTTAGACTGAAATGTTGTTATAGTTGATTATCTACTTTTATTTTCTATATATTTCATACTCTATCATATACCAGTAGTAATTTGTTCTTTTCCTGTTTGCAATTAGTTGGAAACAGAGTGGTAGGGGGTGTAACTGGGAACAACAATAACAATAATAATGTGAATCCACCGTTGGCACCGTGTACAAGAATATTAGCGATGAATATGATTGGTGACCTTATGAGGAAAGTTGGAGTAAGTATAATCACCGTTTATTTATATTATATACTATATGTTTTTTTTATATTTTCAAATGCTCTTTTAGCACGTACGTTTTAAAGTAACTCAAAGCATGGCTTGTGTATTTTTAGTTGCCGTAAATATTAATTTTAGCACTAGGCAACTGTTCTATTAGTTTCGAATTTTTGTTCTCTTACGACACCTTTGGTTTTGTTTTTCTGTAAATTTTAAATGTATCCTGTGTAAAACAAGAGATCTACTTAATAAGATTTAAGTGTGTAAAAAGAAATACCTTGGAAAAATTGACTAAGTTTATATAAAATGCTTTAGTATTACATTAGTCATTGATACTGGTAGTGTGATGTAGCTGGTGTTTTGGTAGCTTGACAGGTGGGTCTGCATGGACTGTAAGAAGGTAAAATGCACTTGCGTGGGTGGAAAAAATACTGTTTCCACTACACCCACTGATTTACCAAGCGTCCAGGTTCACACACCCGCTCAATGTATACGGCAACAACCTAGATCAACCAAGTGCTGACCAAGCCTTTGTGTACAGGTCTTTATTTGGTTTCTTTTGTTTTGTATCGCATATTTTTCTTCTGTACAAATCACGCTTTGCGTTAACTCCTGCTTAATTATCCTATGCTTCCTTCATATGGTTTTACCACCCACATTAAGTCTGTCCGTCTGTAACTTCTTTGTAAGACATGGTATCAACACTGGAAATAACAATAACAATTGACAGAAATCATATTGCTTCGTTTAACGATACTTATTTAATTGCATAGGCATTGGAGAATAAGTTAAATACATGCCAAAACCCTTCACGAGAGGATCAAGCCGTCCGTGATCTCTACAGGTAACGTTATAGCAATGTATTATTAATCTTGAGAAATCACATTATTGTCTCTATATCATTGTGCACTTCGTGTACTCGTAGTAAGGGAGGTGTCATGTATCATTAACTGAATTTTTTTACAATTATTACTTTAAAAAATTGAATCTCGTTTATACAGAGAACCTTTAGTGAAAAGGTTTTCGTTAAGTCAATGTTCAAAAGGATACATGATAACTACTAAACGAATTGTACTTATATTACTAGTTTCATGTTGATTCTTAATTATATAGTGCTTTATGTGAACGTTAAACTTATAAATTTGTGTATAATCTAAATGCTTCTCACAATCCCAGTTCTTTAGCTTTTTAGTCTTTGAAAGTTCAAAATATTTAATAAGACTGCATTATTTGTCGAATAGCTCATGTATCGCTTGCGTTATTAATTAAGACAAAGCATCTTATTTTTTATGTCTCTAAATGTAATTTGTTTAGTTTAGTATAGATGTATACTGTTCTGAAGCGGAGCGATCAAAGTTAATTAATACGATAAACTAAAGTTTCGAGCTTTCGTGTCAATTTTTGTTTATTGTCTCTTTACCTGTATTGTACGTGCAGTAGGTCTTCTTTGTGATTCAAAGAGTACAATACTGTTGTCTATCGAGGTCTTAATAATCTAAATCATTTAAAATAATGATTAGGAACTTACATTACTTTTTACTTAAAGAAAACAAATTTTTAATAATTTCATGATTTTTAAGACCTTTGATAGATCAGATTCATATTATATGTAACTTCATTTTTAAGATGAAAACTTCATAAAGTTTGTTGCTACTATAAATTTGTTAATGTGCAAGTATATGTTATAAACATAACAAAAATAACTTTTATAAAGGGATAAGAGGAGATCCTACGCTCAGAAACTATTCTAATTAATTGATCATAATTAATGTAACTAAACAAAAACATTTCCTCGTTTATATTTTTTGACGTTTTATAGAATAAATATAATTTACGTATGTTTTATGTTATTATAAAGCTTCTATGCATATTGGATTGAGCTAAATTTAAATATATGATAAGTACACGCTTGTACATAACATGTATATATACATTTTAATGATTTATGCAATGTTTTCAGTTATAAGATTAATAGATGCATAATAAGTAGTTTCTTTACATTATTCAAATATTAAAACCAGTGTACGATAATATAAGAATAGAATGATATAGTTTTCTGTACAAATTTGTAGCTCAATCTATAATTGCAATATTTTAATGTTGACCTTTAGTGCTTAAATGTTATTTTTTAAAAGTTAATTTTCATTTGCACCAAAGGATGCAACATTGTTTATGTAATACAAGGTGGATTGTTGTATTTATACAGATCTTTCTTGCATGAAGTTTACACGTAATTTTTGTACTTTCTATCAGTAATGTTGATACAGTGTACGCAATAAAATTGTTTGTACTATTTGTTGTATCAAAGTGGCTGAGAGAATTTTAAATTGCACAATATACAACTTTCTGTTTTGTCACTGTTTTGTTCAGATCATGCATTAACATTAACCGTTTAGTGTAAGTATGACTTACCTTGAAAGGCAATCATGAATTTTAAATCTATCAACTAATTTTCATGTGCATGTTGTACAGTTTATGCACGATTCATAAATATGTACAGCATTTCTCAATCTTTCATAAAATTGTATTTTATCTAATACAGTTTAATTAATTAAATGAAATAAGAAGAGAGAAAGATTGTTAACGTGTGATTGAGAAACGCTGATTCCTTTATATGTTTAAAATTATATAAATCATACTTTCTTTGTATAAAATAGTAACAAAACAGTACTAAATTCTTTTATCAGGACTAGGCGGCAAGTTCGAGGCTTTGCCTCTGGCAACAGCAACCACATTCGATTATAAACAACGGATAATATTCCAACAGTAAACTTCTACCTTGTCCATTATGTTTCTATACTTGTAAATTCTTCTTACTTTACTTCAAATATCATTCATTAATTTATTACTTAACAAATGAAACAAACATGACTTCTATCCACTTACTTATTATTTATTTTTATAAATTATTTAATTTCTCTTTTCCATGGAATTCATTATTCGTGGAAATTACTTTCTATTTCTTTTCTCCTGAAATTCAAAGGCATATTTGATAATAATATGAATGAAATTTGTAAATAAATATTCAAAATTGTAAGTGTAAAGTTGATTATGTGATAATTATAGATATGTATTAGAATTACGTTATTGTTGTGTAGATATTCACAAATGATATTAAATGAATAATTTGTGAATACTTAGTTTCAATATACATAGTTTTAGCACAATTAAAAAGATTCAGCCACAGTTAGAAACAATACTATAACCATTAGTGCAAGTCTAGCTTTTACAGTAAATTAAGAATCCGTATGTCTATTTTTTAATAACAAAAAGATATTCTTTTGCGTCTTGCAATTCAATTTTATACTCTAAATTATAGCAAAGTTATTCAATTGTGTATTATATTTCCAACATAAACTGTGTGCTTCTGTGCCACTGAATAATTATAGATAACTTCATATTTTAAAACAATTATATGAAATAAAAAGCATACTAACATTACTAATTAAACTTTAAACGTATTCAATTACATATACATATATTGGATAAAAAAAATTGTAAGTTCATATTAAATTTCGCTTAACATTTTATGTTAATAGTAAACTGATTATGAACTTCATTTTCTAATGAAACTGAGATACAAATAGTAGCAGAATTAACATAATATTTGTAACATAAATTTGTAAAATTAAATTAAAATATTTGTAAAATAAAATTACTGTAATCAGCTTTTCAATGAATGAAATTTTACTTCTTAAAACCTATCATACTTATCAGATAATGATTATCACCTATTAGACAAAGACAGGTAAGTCAATATTTTTATGTTTTATTTATGAAACGTTTATCTTTACACGAACAGCGAGTACTTTTCTGATTGAAATACGATATGTAATTGTAGTACAACCAGAGTTCTAGTACAGTAAACACTACATTGGATTCCTATAAAGAAACTGTCTTACCTTCTAATGCACATTTTTTTTTTCTCTCTCTATGTACTGTATCAATAATGATGATGATGTATGTACTTCAGTAATTATATATATATAGTAGAGAATTATAATGAAAACTTGCAGCAGATGCGTTTTAATCCTAAAAGTACTTTTAGAAGAATTAACAATTTCTTTTGTCTTTTATCAAGACCATTTCACTTCTAAACGTATTTTAGATCTTGATGTTCTTATTCTACGGATAAAAAGTAATATGATTAAAAAAATATATAAACTAAAGAACAAAAAGAATTAATATTTATAACTGAAAATTTGTATAATGTAACAGAGTTTACACGTTTATGTGATAACATAAAAAAATTATTACCATTTCAATTCTCCAAATAGTTTATACCAATTTCATGAATGAATTTATCAAAGTTCTGAATTTTCTATTCTTACTAGAAGAAATGACAATTTTATAACTTGTACACTTTTATGGAGTACGAAATAATATGTAGCTTGGAATGAAAATGTTTCATCCATGATCTCGTTACGAATGATAATAATAATAATAATAATAATAATGATGATAATAATAGCAATAAATGGTATGTATGGGAGTTACATGTTATTTAAGCACGCTCGCCACGAATTCGCCGAGCTAGCTGGATATCCTTGGGCATGATTGTGACACGCTTGGCGTGAATGGCGCACAAGTTGGTGTCTTCAAACAAACCAACCAAGTATGCTTCTGAAGCTTCCTGCAAAGCTCCGATAGCAGCACTTTGAAAACGTAGATCGGTTTTAAAATCCTGTGCAATTTCACGAACCAATCGTTGGAAGGGTAACTTTCTGATCAGCAATTCAGTAGATTTTTGATATCTTCTGATTTCTCGAAGAGCTACCGTACCTGGCCTAAAATTCACATTTTATGTACTGTACACTATCATCTGTATTTATAATCGATGTATATTTACATATACTTTGTATAAAACACCACACCTGTAACGATGTGGTTTCTTTACACCACCCGTAGAAGGTGCACTCTTACGAGCTGCCTTTGTGGCAAGCTGTTTACGAGGTGCTTTACCTCCAGTAGACTTACGAGCTGTCTGCTTGGTACGGGCCATGGTTCAACCTGAAATAATAAGACGATTAGTAACAGGAAAGACTACAAAATATTTATCGGAGAGTTATTGTTTATAATATAAATATCAAGATCTGAATGATTTGTGAGATGCGAGAAGTTTAATTGGGAACGCGGGAAAAATGATTTTGAAGAGTACAAGTGTTGTGATAACTGGAGTAAAGGATGCTTTGGAGGGGGAAAGACGCGGTAGTGGGGGAGGGGACAAGAGTGGGGGTACGATCCGTTGCTGTTCGTACGGAGGAGCCGCGCACCGAGGAACGCTACGCATTGCGCAATGCACAAACTTTCGTTCTTCCTGCACCGACGCGAATAAAAGCCATGCTAACGAGAAAAAAATGTATCATAGAAATTCATAAAAATTCTTGGATTTCTCAAACGATCCCCTCTATAGGAATATCATTCACCAAACAAAACATTACAAATGACACTTCTCGCGAAAGAAGCCGAAAGCGTCACTCGCGAGAGAAGCTCGTGAACGATTCCCTCCACGAACGTCAATTGCAAAATGGAGGCAATACGACAGTACGTTGCGTTCAGACGTGAAAACTCGAATTTTCCAGCACTTTTCACTTTCTCCGAAACACATTGCACTTCGAACCTATGTATCAGTACCGATAATTACACATCACATAAGATAGGATAGAATTTAAAGGAAATTACATACCTTTGAAAGGAAAAATCCTACGAAGAACGAGAGCTAGCACTATCCGTTTCCTTGTACTTCGATGGCAGTGGACGCTCTCCCAAGTCACGACTCCCTTGTCCCTACCCCCTAGAAATTAAATCGCGAGAGGTACGTAAGCCCGCGGTGCAGTGCATCCAATCAGATGTCGGATAGCAGTTGAGCCTCATAGCGTAGCATATGCGATTGGTTTAGCCTCCTATGCCTAGAGTGCGAACTGAGAAGAACCCTGTCAATTGTAATATACATGATACATCTCTCAGCAACCTCGTTTTACTTGCAATAATTATTGTCTCATTGTCGTTGAGAGTATTTAAATTGATAAATATTTCATCTAAAAAACCTTTCACATGTGAATTACCGACATATGGATCGGAATTGCTTTCGCAATCAATGTTTCAATGTACCTTTAAATTTGTATCTCCGCGTACAAGCTCCAAGAGTTTGTTTGTGTAATTCTTTCTGCAATGAGATCGGTTATTTCGTCGAAATTTCTAGAAAAACGTGCAACTTTTATAAAACGTGATAAAGAACATGTCATCCTAACGTTCTGTACTTATCGAGATCATAATGTTTGAATGATAGTTTAAAGGGAATACGGATTCTATTGATGTTGAGCTATTATTTCCAGGATTAAACCTTCTTTTACGTTTCCGCTTGGAAAAAGTAGACGCCATTGTGCTTCTAAACTTAAATATTATTGTATCGATATTTGATCGACAAATATACTACTTTTCCATATTGAATTTCGAGATTCAAATTGTACTACGTGAAATTTAATTTGATTAACGATAGTTTTAATTTTATATAATTTTTCAAATTTTATCACGATATATCTTGTAAAAAAAGGTTTTGTGGACACATACTTACATACATAACGGTTACAAATCGTTATCTACAATGTAATCTGCGCATTCCCAATGACAAATATTTTATATTCATGCAGCGTATATATGCTGGGGTCTATTTTTCGAAAAATATAGGAAAATCTTTATACAATGTAATAGCCACGTCATACGCGAAAAACATAATTGAATGTATCATTAAATGTTATTTACGTAGCTGACGTAATCGTTACAACCAGTAATTGTATTAATGTGATCGATGTAGCATAATTCATTGAAATAATTAGTCATCAAAATTAACTGAACTTATTAATTAAAAAGATAATTTTTATACGTAATTCTTAATTATTTTGTATTTATACAAAACAGTTTCTAAGGTAGGTAAAATTAAATTCCGGGTTTAAATTTTGTAATTATATTTCGTACGCATACGTGGTCGGATTAGTGGTCGACGTAAATTACATTATATGTATATTCCAAAATTTAATTTCCTAACATATACAAAAAAAAGTATATTTTATCACTAAAAGAGTTTAGGTTAAATTTAAATGATCTTTATAGTTAGAATCACTAAATTAGTAATAGAATAATTAATAAAATCGTAACTTTACAAATTTGTTAATTTCAATGAATTTACATACATAAATGCGGATCAACTTAGATAATACAAGTACAGTAACATAAACTTATTAGCATTCTTAGTACATAATTCAATAATACTTCAATTTTCTACAGATTCTTTTCATTTAACGCTACAATATTACCTATGTTTACTTGTACGTAAGGACGACCTTACAGTATATTATAAACTCAATCTATTCTAAGTTTGATGTGTAGAAAATTGTATTTAGAAGTTACATTACGAAGTAACGTCAATGGTATATAACTGGCTTTTTTGCAAAATATTAAATCTACGTTATCGTATTGCTTATATATCATTTAGTACACTTAGTGCGGTACATAATAATAAAATAATTATGCAAGATGACATTGCTATTTATTATAAACTACATACTCCGTTTGGTGCCTTCTCCATACTTTCCTACCATCAAGTAATAAATGTATTTTAACTAAACTACCGGATATAACTAACAGATATACTTTATTTCCTGCATCTTATAGCTCAAGGCCTGGCAGTGTCAACTATAGTAATGACTCATAGAAAAAAACTCAAACACAATGAATCTGATTATTTCTGATAACATTGAAGAATGCAATGACAAAATGAATTTGAGTAGAAAAAAAGTTTCAAGTGTCGAACTGCTTAAGCGCGTTCACCGCGGATTCTTCTCGCTAATTGAATATCTTTAGGCATTATTGTAACACGTTTAGCATGAATTGCACACAAGTTTGTGTCTTCGAACAGTCCAACCAAATAAGCTTCGGAAGCTTCTTGCAATGCTCCAATTGCAGCACTCTGGAAACGCAAATCAGTCTTGAAATCTTGTGCAATTTCACGAACTAAACGTTGGAATGGTAATTTTCTTATAAGTAATTCAGTCGATTTTTGGTATCTTCTGATTTCTCTGAGCGCTACGGTACCAGGCCTAAAACACAAATGGAACAATTAGAACAACAAGAACAATTTATTGCATTACTGAATCTTTTTATTTCGTCATTTTTACCTATAACGATGTGGTTTTTTCACACCACCGGTAGAAGGTGCACTTTTACGTGCAGCTTTGGTTGCAAGTTGTTTCCGCGGAGCTTTACCTCCGGTTGATTTACGAGCAGTTTGCTTCGTACGTGCCATATCTAAAAGAAAAAAATTCTAAATTTGTAACGAATGCTATGTAAATAATCCGTATATATACACAGGTTTTTATACATAAAGTAGCGAATAGAAATATAATTAAACGCCATTTAAAGAACGATGAAACTTCTTCGATTATTGAATATTTAAATCAAAAACATAAGAAATTATAATTAATGTAAAATAAGTATTCGTTTCCCTCCAAAAGTGGACATAATAAACAAAATGGCGGATAACATGAATAGACAGCAGCATACAAAAAGATTTTGTATATCACAAAAATCATGAATTCTTTCAACGTGAAACTCATTGCTTATAATGAACCTGAATAAATGTTAAACTTAAATACTTTATTTATTTAATTATATAAGGAAATAATCGTACCTGCTCCTCAAACGATCACGACAGAAGCACTACACAAGCTGTTTCGTTCGATGGCGTTACACTAATGGTTTTCAGAAACGTAGTTTGGTCATGTAAGAGATAGACGACAGCACTGTTTCAGATACACTCCAGGATTGGTTGTTATTTCATAAAACCATCCGTGATTGGTCGATTTCCATCGAATGAACGTGTTTGTTACGAAATTTACAAATTTACAATTATTTTAATAATGCGTTGCATACCTTGCTATCTTCTTCTATCAACAATATCGCGATATATGAATCATTTTTTTTTTCTAGAAATATTATTCACGAAATGTTAGATGCATGACGTATAATAGCATATTAAATTGTATGCAAATCGATAGAGCATTGATTGAATTTACATACCTAATATATGTATGTATTGATCTTATCAGAAACACATACATGAACATAACTTTAAAAACTAATTTACCTTTTACATCTTGAACATACATACGAAGTCTTTTTCAAAGTTGGTTAAAAATAAAATTTACATAAATACGAATACTCATCGATTAACGACAATAACATTTTACTAATATCATGGTATCAGAAGATATCAATATAATTTATTTTTCAAATGATCAATTTTATTGATTTACAATATTCATTTTTATAATTACTACCTAATAATAGCATAAGAAGCAATAATAAACATTCGTTCTACAAATTACGCCATGAGATAATTATTATCCTTGTATTTTCATTATCAATATTATTCATATACATATATGCATATCTATAAACTTTCAGTCATCGAGAAAATATTAGAACAAAATTTATTTACTAACATTCTAACTACTGCTACGCTAATTTAAATACGTTATTTAAAATTGTATTGCCAAAAATACGAGTCGTCAATATTAACTTTTTTTTTCTTCATTTGCACACAAATGATGCATTTTTTAAAATCTTTATTATTCAATTTGTACTGACATTCATTAGAATTCGCTACAATCGTTAATGATAACGAAAACTTCTTACTGCATTTTTTTATTTTTTTTTTAAGTTTCATAGTTTTTCTTTCGGTATGCGACCAGATATGAAATCTTGTTTAAACATCATGTAAATACTAGTATATTCATTGGTTTATGAGTAATTGTGTCATTTTGGCAGGACATGAACATTCAAATGCAAGCCCATATTACTTTTATACTGTATGAAAAAATGAGTATATCTTTTTCTTAGAAAAATTAATTACTTGCTTTTGTAAAACTTCTGTTCTTCTTTTAATGTATTTTCTTATATAAATTAAACGTGCATTTATTTAGCAAGATAAGAAACATAAAATTTTATGACAATCAAAAAAGAAATGTTAGAATATGATTTTAAGATTGTCAGTGTATGTTAACTTAAACATAGATATATTGAAACAAAATAAATTAGTTGAAAATACTTTCAGTTTTATGAAAAAAAAAAAAAAAAAAAAAAAATGTTATTATAACTAGAAGGCATTAAGATGACAAACATGTATATGTTTCATTATCTTTCTTAGTTGGACTTCTTGATTATAAAAAGAAAAGATGAGCAAACAATTGATAAGCTTTCACTTTGTTTTTACTACACAGGATATATAAATGCAGTTTTAATGTATATAATAAAATTATCATCAAATATACAAAACATTTTGTTCATTAATATCTGAAAGGTACTGCCTGACATTTAAACAATATATAATATCTACAACACTAAACATTCTTCTTCTTTTAAATGGGATAAAAATAAAGAAATAAAAAATAAAACACTTATTCAGTTGTACATCCTCCCAAATTATAAATTGACTATGCAATTTGTATTACTAGTATCAATAAATATTTCAAATATAATATAAATGTAAATTATTATTAAAGTAAAATATGACTTAAAATTATAAAATTTAAAAAACAATTTGTAAGTTTTTAAAATTATCATCAAGTATTCCAAGCCAAATGGAAAAGTAGTCACAATTTTTGAAAAATTACACAAGTTTTGCTTGGTTGAACAATAATAATACTAAATAGTCGCTATCTTAAAATTAATTTTTTCATAGTTGCTTTTTATACTTCTATTAATTTTTCTTTTAACTGGCAGCACCTTGGATTAATGTTAATTTAACATCATTGAAATATTGCAATGTTTTGTGTTTCTTCTTGGCATTTTACAGAAACAAGCATTACTATTTATAATTTTCATTATTTTTAGCGCAACATTAATGCATTATTATATTTTTATTTCAGTTATTTATTATGTTAAAAATCGTTTCTTCTAGATATTTCTTTATGATCTTTTTGTATCAAAAAATATTAAAAATTGTATGAACATACCTTAGTATAATTCATGCAAACACAAGTAAATACATATATATTACACATATATTCAAATTGATAAAATTTTATGCTATATTTGTGTTCACCTACTTGGAAAATGAAACATTTGTAAAAAATAGATCATTATTTTTAATATTCAATAAAAATAATGATTTTCTTTTAAATAAAATTCCTTAATATAATTATAAATGAACTTATCAGTCATTGTACATTATATTCTTTTTTTCTTTTCATTGAGATTTCAAAAATTTTATATATTTTAACACATATTTATTTATTTATTTATTTATTTATTTAGAAATGTGTTCAAATTGAATATTATTTTTCTGTATCTTGATTAAGATCATTTTTAAATACGTATAAACTTTGAATCCATAGAAAAGTTAGCAATGATATGAGTTCAGCATGTACAGAATCACAATCATTCTATAAAATGCACGTACAGAAGTAACCACAACCAGAACAATCTTAGATATCCACGAGTTTTTTTTTTCTTTTTATAGTCTATCATTATTATCTTGCAAATATTGTTTCAATTATTGTTTCTTTTTTCTTTTGTCAGGGTGACCACTCAATCGTTTTCTTCTCGAGTATCTTTTGTATCATCTGCTCTTCAATTTTTGATTCATTAAACTGTTTCTTCTCTATATAAACATTAGATTTACACAGAAATTAATTTCCATAAAGTTAACAATAATTTCCTTCTTACAGTAATTACTATAATATTTATGATTATTACATGATAATTATAATATTGTAGTACACGTTCAAATGACAAGATGAAGAATGTCCAATGAAGAATTTCCCTTGTCAATTTGTTAACTCTTATGTTTATATTGATAATTTGCATTTTATAAATATAGTTTTAATTGCATCTTCACCTTAACGACCCGCATCAACATTATTTCTATCAATCTCATAGAATAGATATCTTGCAAAGCACATCGTAAACTGTATTTCATTTGATAACATTATAACAAGATGTGGTCACCCTGAGAAAGCATGTTGTACGAGTGGCGTGTGCTTTATTCTTTGATGTTTGAAAAGTTATATACCATACATTGTTTCTCAGCTTTGTATTTTTAAGAAAAATGGAACATTTTGTTTCAGAAAATATTTCCTCGGTCGTACAACAGTTTAAGTAAAATATTTCTTATCGCAATACACATGCTTTATAATAATACTAATATACTTTTTATTTCTTTAAATCTATATTAATTGTTTTGTAGTTTTGTTTCTTTGCACTGCAAGAGAATGACAAGCTTAATAATAAACATTTTTCCTTTCACAATGTGTAGAATTGCTCGTTACTGCGCTTTAGGCTACATGCAAACATTATTATACCGGAAGACGGTGTTTGTAATATTGCAAAAATACTAAAATATTTTAACGGGCGTATTTCTACATAATCCTGCATAGCTAAGAGGCGGAAATCGAGTTGACATCAATAATTCTTTAAATAAAATCTGTTCAAACATGAAAGTACCGTACTAATGTTAACTTAAAATATTAAGGTACATTTGATCAGTTGATGCGATTGCAATCTGAAAACATAGCTTCTGTGATTCATTATTTTATGTACTAATAATGCGTCTTCTTTAATGTCTCCAATGATCAAATCATTTATGAAACCATGTTTTCAATTTACCCTCAACATTATTAATTACACATTAAAAAGTTAAATTAAAATAGTGTTAAAACTACAAATGTTAAGAATAGTAATTAATTGCTATTAATATTAATATTATTACTTCCTTCTTGATTCGCTCTATTAACAATTAGACAAGCGTTACGCGTTGAAATTTTGAGATCAACCAAATGGTATGAACAATTATTAGAGCTTCAACCTCCGTCGCGTCAGAAATGCAGAATTATCTCTAGAAATTAGAAACATTAACAGATCACATTCATTTCTCGCAGAACGTAACTTTATTACTTTCATAAATCTGTTGAAAATGGCACTGATTTTTTTTTTTATTTTTTTTTATTTTTTTTTTTTTTTAATTACAGATTGTACCTTGTGCACGTTACTACTTGCTTTTGCTCATTTGCTTTTTCTTTAATACTTGAAACTAGTCATTAAATGAATCACTAATTGTTAATCAATGAAGAACCAATAAGTCTGATCTTTCAAAAAACTGTGTAAGAACTCGTGATACAAATTTACATTATTTTGACACTAGGTATTAATCTTTTACAATATGAGGGTGCAAATGACTGACAAGTTTCTAAGAAGAATAAACATATAGTTTGCCATGAATTAAAATGCATCAAGTGTAAAATGCAAGTTAAATGAAAGCATGTCAAAATAATGCATAAGCAACAAACAAGTTACATCTCAGTCATTGGAATAGTAATTCACGATTCTTACAAACTTCACGTGTAATTTATGATTAATGATTCAAAAGTTGTATGGGCTTGCTCTTATTTTATGCTCGAATGTGCAAGTATTCTTCTTCTATTTTTTTTTTTTTTTTTATTTATTTTTTTTAATTGTGTTTTTCATATTTTCTGTTAGACACACTTAATAATTCGTAAAAGATGCACCTCGAAGATTCGTCAACGAGCGATCGCACAATTAAAAGTTTACAGCCTTTCCTCGTATGTAAAATATTTATATTTTCATAAATACCGACATACCGAACGATAAGATCTAAGTAGAGAAATTGTTATTACATAATCACAGTTGTACAGCCATTTGCTACCTCGTATTTAAATACAAAAATGCTTAGATATCAGTACCGTAGAACTCGATCATTTTTTTTCTTTTTACTTTGCGTATGTGTTCCTGTTAATTTCAGTCTGATCAATGTATTATTATCAAAGAAAATGGCAAAATGGAGTAAATGGGGTGGGCGAGTCACTATTTGTTAATCGAAGGAAATCGCCAATTAAAAAAAGCTCGTGCAATTTAAATTACATACGAGTTTACAATCTAAGCAGTTTTGCAATACTATAACGGATAATAATACGAATATTTTAAAGAGCATACGTTCACATAATAATTGCAATAACACCAGATACTATAAAATTGGATCATTATCAACAATGTGTCCACGTTTGCATAATGAATGAAACAACGTGTTAGAAGAAGACTGAAAATAGATGATGGCGAAGAAGAAATAGTAATAATGTTAGCAGTAGTAGAAAGAAAGAAAGAAAAAAAAAGAAACATCCACTATTTTTTGTTTCCCACAATATTGAGCAGTCACTGTAGCAAACAAGAACACATTCTACAATAAATGAAATCAATTTGTTTTTTTTTTTGTTTTTTTTTTTTTTAAGTCAGAGTACTATTTATCGGAATTCATATACTGTTACTATATCTAAATAACAAATGCATTAGTCATATATCAAAACTACAAGTGATTAAAGGTGATACAGATTTATAGCAAGTATTCTTTTAGTTATAAATCGTAATATAAATGTTCAGCAAATGTTCTTTTTGTTTTTTTCATTTTGTAAGATATTACATATTACTATTTTACGTAATTCATTATTGTACAGTAATCTAATGATTATGTGTATGTTTTGACGCCTGGAGTGTGCAGATAATTCTTCCTCGATGTTAAGGTACCATCATCTGCCTTTTCTACTACATTGATCACAAATC
This sequence comes from Osmia lignaria lignaria, assembly GCF_051020975.1. NCBI lineage: Eukaryota > Metazoa > Arthropoda > Insecta > Hymenoptera > Megachilidae > Osmia > Osmia lignaria. The sequence continues at coordinate 11,304,706 of NC_135038.1, forward strand.
CTTTCGATAAATGAAATAACAGGCAATATCTTTTAACGTTCAACTAGTGCATAAACAAACACATTCGCAATATGGCTCTTCTGGCATTTAATAAATGTTTTCTAACACAGGAGAAGAATCATTCGCACAAAACAGAGCATGTAACGTTTTGTATTTTATATTATTGTAACTTGTCAAAAATATATTGTTCAATTTCATCCTGCCCTATTGTTGGTTTTCTTTGTGCAGTGTTCAACCAAGTCCAATTGATCTTACTCTTAAATACATGAACATACTTTGGTAATCGTTACATTAAAAATATCCAGTTTATAAACATATACAATATATATCTTTTATATTTATGAGATTCAATATATTAAACATCGTGTAATACTTGAATGTACAGTACTCTCTTTCTTTACGATCTTTAAATTGAATGAAAGTAGAAAAATTAATTATTACAAAGAACAAAAAAGTTATAGCACCTAAATTTTTAAAGATTCATACATTATTATACACACGTTGCATTAGAAAAAGAAAAAAGTAATCTCACTGAAACCAACAACTTGGGCAGTACTATATAAATATTCAACTGTATGTTTTCTTTAATACACAGTATTAGCTAATTAATTTATTTTGTTATTCTCCTATTACCCTATTTTGTAGCTAAATTTGTTGCTTTCACAATAATTTATGTTCTTAGTAATAATATTTTAATTGTGTTATTGTTTATAAGTAAAATAGTACATATATTGTATTGTTTATAATATTCAATATTATATATCATTCAGGAATATCTTTCCTAGATTTTTTTTTCACCCAACTCACCGTAATCATAGTATGCTCCAACTTTATACAAAATAACATTGTTCTGTAAGATACTACATATCTCGTATATACTGCACAAACAAGTACACATTTGATGTTAAAGCGTAACACAAACTATCTTTTCATTTCGACAATTACTATTCATATTTAAATATAATCTATTAAAGGAGAACATTATGATTACGAAAAGTCGATGAAATTGGCATTCTTTACAAGTACGTTCATCAACAAATTGCTACCATGTTAAAATTGTTTAATCGTCTACTATTTCTATCAGAAGTTGGTGAAAATTCTTTACAGGTAATGCAATGATAACAATCTAACATTCATAATACAATCGACGATTTAAAAATGAAACAAGGATCGAGAAATAGTATTCTTTTTAAGATAAAATATATCCAAAAAGACTTGACAATAAATATTTTTGTTTTCAAACACTTGCTCTGTAGGTTGTTGTACTTATAAAGAATGCATTTAAAAAACACAATTGAAAAATGCATTATTATAGCGCTAAATTGATTAAATTCTAAATAGTACTTTTGAAAATTGTATCATGGTATGAACGATCCACAGCGAAATCAAGATATTTATATTTTTCTTCACCACATGAAATTGGAATATAATATACATATAATCTATTTATGTAACAGTGTTATTCCGTTTGCTTATTATTCTTAAATTTTTGTTGGTATCGATGTACGTGTCATTTTCATTTCTACCCCTTTTAATTCGGTGAATCGTTTATACCATGATACACAAAATTGTATTTTTCTTTTTAGTAACGTCTATTATATTTTAATATTAATAACCTGTGTAATAAAAATGGACCTAATAAAAACATTTATTATTTCTTTTTTGGCCTCACTTTTTGATATTAAACTATGAAACTAATCGAAGAAAAAAGAAACACAACAATCAGTTATCATTGTTGAGTGTTAAATAATTAAATAATTAAGTAAAGTTTGCTATAATACCCCTTTCCTCTTGTTTTAATTAAATCAATGTAATTACTTTTGTTTTCCTTCAATCTCGTTTGGACTACTATTATTTGTGTATCTCGTTTGCATCAACAAGATTTAAAAAGGATTCTACAGCTATAAAAAAAAAAAAAAGTATGTACTTGTTCATTCGCATATGATTTGTGCAGGGTATTATACACATTTTAAAATAATCTTTTTAATTATATCGTAAATATTAAATAATAATAGTCTTCAAAATTGATTATTGTAACATTTTATGTCTATGAGGAAAAAATTTGATAATGTTGTCCTATCTATTCTAGTCAATTATACTTTTAGGCAATATTTTACCTTTTCTTGTTGTTTTCATTATGAATGTATAGTCGTTTCATAATAGTGATCTTTTACCAGCTACATATATGTTTTAAATGAAAATATCCCATAGAGCCGGTATACAAAACGCGTTCTTTTATGCGTTTCTCATTGAAAAAAGCTAATTGGCATGCTCATCTTTAGTTGCATGTCTTAAATATCGAGCTGTAACACGTATGTCACATGTTGGTATCATAAATATAAGTTATTTTCTTTATCTTTTGATTAAATTGAAAAATCCTAAATATTTCGTAATATTTTCTTATACCTAAAATGTAAAAACTTACAACACAAAGATTGAATTTAATCAATTCAATTAATTTAGCAATGTACTTTCGTCGTAAATTACATTTTCTTTTCATTGCTATCACACGTTATTTAATTTCAATAGCAAGGATATAGTGTAATTATATATTATATTATATGTACGTGTGTGTATATAATGTATATATTATATATTAAGCATACTTAAAGTTTAAAATGTAACATACTACATGTATAGAAAAGGCGAGAAACATATACAAGGACTAATATTATAATTGATAATTATTAGCTATCCAAAAAAAAAAAAAGAAAGAAAAAAGATAGAAAGAAAGAAAAAAAAGAGAAAGAAAGAAAGAATACTTATATAAAAATGTTCACTACTAACTATCATATTCTTCGATGTATCCAAAGTATAAAAATTTTTTTTTATGAATTATAATTTGAGTATGTATTATAGAAATTACAAAATATGAAAAAAAAATTATATATATATTACACAAGAAAAAAACAAAGAGAATGATAAGAGCGAATATTGTAAGATTCAAAATAATACATATATCATTTCATTCTTTTTCCTTGAAGCAATGAAATGATTAAATGTATTATTTTACTTACGAATTCCAATTCGTTTCTTTGTTATAAATATGAGCAATTTTATTATTTTGTATAAAAGTCTAGAAATCATATATTCCTTATATTATAATTAGATATTATCAATACTACCTTTCTCAACCAAAGATATAAAATTTGTTAATACTTGTATTATTACCATCAGTACGGGTCAATTGAAAAATCCTATTTAAATATAGCTTTAAATACAATAGAAATATCATCATCTCGCGTGACATACGTTTAACAGCTCAGCAATTGAGGAAAATTATCCCATAACTATTATAAATGGGACATTATTAATCTTTTTTGTTGCGTTTAATTATGGTATTACAATTTTTTAAACAAATATATACTTCAGAGGTCCCAAAAACTTTGTCCATCATTTACGATTATATGTGGTTTTTCTTTTTTCTTTCACGCTACATATGTTTGTGTAACTGGCACACTTACGTGTTATAAGTTAATGCTAACTATTCAGCTAGCACCCTGCTAATAAATGTATTTTGAATTATATATTAAATATTTCTTTTCCATTTCAAGATCAATAATATGTGTTCTTAATTAATAAAGGATGTGATATTTCAATCTTTATAAACGGCTAATAATTAACAGCATGACTGTTGACACAAAGTATGACAAATAGAGACTTTGTTAAGTCTTATCACATCCACATTCACTTTGGCGATAGTCAAAAATTACATGTTCGATAAATTTTTTTCTTTTTTGTTAATTCTCTTGCGATTATACATGTACCGTGGTACAAAATTTCTTTGTTAATTGTTCACATTTGTATACCATCGCATTTAAAAACACTGAATTCGCATGAAATTTGTAGTTTACTACTCACATTAAAATTCTGAGAATATTCGTCCTTGTTACTGAAAAAGAGCGTAGATATAACAACGGGCGTTTTCTTTTAACAAAATACTCGGACCTAACTTGTGGAGACAACCGGAGTCTGGCAGTACGGGCACTCGCGTTGGTTTGGAGCGCACGTTGAGCAGACCACGTAGTGGTTGCACGGTGAGAGAGTAACAGTGCGATTTTGTTCTTCGCAAACCATGCACTTTGTTGCCGTTTCTCTGTACAGCACCTGGAACGGCAACAACTGAGCTACCTATAGTGTTTCCCCATTAATCGAACGGGGTCGCAAACATTATAAACATTTACGACTAATTAGAAAGATTCTTGATTTGCTAATTTATAGATGATAGAAGAAAATTGACGAAGATGAGGTAGTTACGGAATTTTAATTCTTTCGCCATCCTCTTCGGATAAAACTAATCATTAGTTGAGAATCGCTTGATATACCAGCTGTTCAAACCGGCATGACAACTTTGTTTTACCTTTTCTATTTCTTCGAGATCCGAACGAAGCTGCGATTGAATTGATTTTAATGCAGCTATCGATAAAGATCTGAGTTCGCTTGTTCTTCTCAAAGTATGAAGGTACGGGCCACCGCTAGAAGCTTCGTTCTCCACCCTCAATGCTTTCACTTGCAACAAGGCCTGTCAGTACATATACAAGCGAATTTTATATTAAATACAGTAATCATAAACAAGATAACGTGGTAATATAAAGTACCCAATATAAAACATTTTATTTTATACTTAGAATGAGATACTCTAAATACCTCGTCTCTCTGTTGTTCAGCAATACTTGCTTTTCTTTTAGCTTCTTCGCTCTCTAATTGCCACGCAGCACAAGCAGCTCTAGCTTGATTAATTCGTTCGTCCCATGTTGCTAATTGTGCACGGCTCGATGTCAACTCCTCCCTGAGCCTTTGCACCTGTAGAGTATCGTTATCGAACGAATTGGCTTTCCAAAACTTCGTTCACGGTGGTCGATTAAAACTGAAGAAAACATTCTCTTACCTCGGATATGGATCCTGTATTATTTGGACTAATAGAAAATGCATTGACCAACGGAGATGCTGGGAGAGGTTGTGTACGAGATGGAGACATTCCTTGATTCGTGAAATCGAATAAACTACTATTAAATCCGCTAAGTTTCGAAGCTGAACTGCTAAGTTGTGAAATGTGATTGCTAAATGGATCTGACACTTGATTCATAAATGGCATTGTCTGAAATAAAATAAAATAAAATATTACGATAATGTTGGAATAACCTTTATCGAGATATATTCAAGAGGAAAAAAGTGACGCTCCCGTTTACCGATTCTATTGAATCTTGATGAGAAAATCTGGACCCGGTGAGGAAACCAGCTGAGTGTAAGTGTTGAAGTGGACTGGACGTTGATGGCGAAAAATTAGTAAGAACAGAACGTTCAGCCATTCCAGGAATATTAACTGGAGCTGAGCTTCCCAATAATCCAGAACTTGCTAGGCCTGCTGATATTGAATTGCTAATTGGTGAATTAGTATCCCTATGAATTGATTCTACTAAATTTAGGGGATCATCTAGATGTAACTCATCTAATGCATTTCCTAAAAATATAACAGAAAAAACAACAGATAATACGTGTAACGAAACCAAAACCGAACGAACCAAGTCCAAACTGTGTTTTCTATCGTTACTTCAAATGTAACTCACCTACTACAGACTCAACGGTATCATTTGGATAAAATGAACTTGAAAGTGGTGAAACGGTAGTCGCTAATGAATGACTGCCTAAGGTACCATTCAAACTGTAAGCAATGTATAGACTTTGTTTCTGTTGAGCTTTTTCAGCTTTTGTTAATAAAGGATCACTATCTATAGCAACCATTTGTTTTCGTATTTCACCCTGTTAAATACATTTGTCAAATTAAAATTAGCTCTGCACCTGTCGTCGTTAACGTATTCAAAAACTGAACAGCTAAAACTTACAACTTGTAAAATAGAATTGGGATTGTAAAGTATGCTCGTTAACTTCTGTTGATTGGAAGTATTTACAGTGTTATTGGAATTAGAATTATGCAGTTGAGCACCAGGAGCTTTACTGTGTGAACTGTTGCTACCAACGCTACTGGTACTTGCCGATTCTGATACTTCACCACTTCCATTCTGTAATTTAAGCATATGATGGTGTTTATAGTCAAGTACCTTCTCTCGGTGATCGTTTCATTGAAAAACTTACACTGCTATCGCTAAGTGGTTTATCTTTTTCATGAACACGCTTATCGGGTGGAAGAGCGTTGCTGAGAATATCTGCCAGATTGGTTCCACAATCTATAGGTACCGCCATGTCCCTCGCCAGGCTCATTTCTTCTGTTGGCAACACTGCTCCATCAGCACACCATACCAACGTCCCAATATATCAATTTTGAGAAGCAATTTTGAACGCTAAGTTTATCGCTTACAAAACGCCTACGTTTTCAATTATCAAAGGCAAATGCTTTTACACCGAAGCAATAGAAGCGGTCCGATTTAAGTTAGTAACTCGAAGTTTTGCATTATTCGAATTTAACCACGTTAAATTGCGTACTAAGCGATTAAAAATTTTACTTAAGGCCGACGAACAATCGTAACCCGAACTTTATCAACTTACTAATATAGTAGTAACTGTTTTACGTACGATTTATGAGGGTAAACTCACGGTCAACATGTGCAAAAGCACAGAAGACTCCGCGCGGACAGTAACCAGCTTGTTGGACATCGTTGCATTTTGTCGATTTGTAGATTTCAGGATGGAACTGTTGTTCTGTACGTGTGTGACAGTACGTACAAGCATCACCTTGTTCGCAGTTCCCTGGCTCACCCCATTCCTCTCCATGCTTTACATTAGGACACGGTGTTGACCTAAAATAAAACAAAATTATAAGTAACAGGGTTCACACAATTCTCTCTTTCGCTGATAGATTATACGTATCATTTCTTACCTATACTTGTACTTGCGTGGACTACGTCTTTTATCCTTACTATTGTGATATTGTGGACAAGCATAACCTTGGCGACAGAGTCTTGGTGGACGTTTACATGGTTCTGTTTTATAATTACTGAGTACATAATTTGTATCCTGCCACTTTGGGTCTTCGTTCATCAAGTTACGCTCCTTGTCAAGTATGTTTGGTCCGTTAGAGGACGAATTGGGATCTGAATCTGGGTTTTCCAACGCTTGTATCTCTTTGATGTCATAGACAGGAGGGCGAAGATCGTGATTGCCATGTGCAAATGCACAATGAGGTCCATTCTTAACGCAAAATCCACGTGTGTCCGTGTCATGGACACACATGCAAGTTTTGTAATAGCGTAGGTGATAGCGTCTTTCTGTATCGCCAGCGGTGCGATGAAGAAATGGACACCTAAATAACAATAAATAATAATGTTAATTATTTTGAACATAAAGTGCTTCGTATTACTGTACCTAATTAATTTCACTTAATTAATGTAAATAAAATAAGCAATCGATTGAAGTAAGAAAAATTCGTATCATGGAAAAAAATAAAATCTTTCTGTGCGATATCTTTCGCCATAATAGTTTCAATGTTTTGTACGGTGCAGCAACAAGGATATTACCACGTATGTATAATTCTTTGTTGCCACCATGCCACCTAAGAGAAAATCAATATCAGTAGGCGCCTTTGTTTGGAAACTCGAGGCACTGGATATTTTGGAGGGAAAACCGATCGCGGATATTTATTTCCATCCATATGTTGTGTCCAAAATAAATATTCTATATCGCTTATCGCCTACTTTAAACGGCTTACATTGTCATGGTAATAAAATACGAAGAAACTAATTTCTTTTAAGTTTTCAATTTGTACCATTACGATCGTTTTAAAGAAATATCAATGTTTATCAACTTACTAGCAATTAATAACCGCAATATCATACAAGTATATATCACAATAAAGATTACGATAAGTGTATTCACGCACGAGTTAATTATCAATTAAAATAACGCTTACAATCTCGTGTTTTCGTGGAAAAAAAATTCCGATAACAGTTTCGAATTAATTTAATGTATTTTTAAAAATATACTTAATTGTATACGTAATTTCCTTTTTAAGAAAAACGTATGTACACAACTGAACGCGGCAAGTTATATACCGTGAGTTGATAAGAAGTACAGTGAAAACTTTTTCATTCATCTAATCTGACTAGCGATAACGCAGAAAGTTGAACGTAGAAATTATTTATAAATATCCCTGGTGTTATTTGGGATCGAATAACAACGGTTCTCAAAATGTTAATGAAACTTGTTACATTTTACGTTACTCTTAGGTAAAAACATTACATAATTATGACCTCTTGCAGCTGTACATAAACAAACCTTCGTTTATATAATTTAAATGACTGTAACCTACATTTCTATGTATTCTCTACACGCCTACCTATCGCCAAAAAGAAAAGAAGTCAATAACCTCACTGTTACATAAATATCTTTGCCTTTCATTTTCCCAGTTGTATTTTTAAATGATAAACAACTTAAGGTTTTCTATCTAACCTGTGATGTATTTTCAAATGGTTAATTATTATTAATTGAGAAACAAAATGTAATGGAAATGGATATTAAACATGGCTACGAAAGAAATTATAGTTACGATGGGAATCCATAGAGAAATTTCTGCTACGTTAGTAGGGTTATCTATAATGGATGACAACAGGTTAGCAGCCAACGATAGCTATATTCTGTCACGAGCAATGGCGGTTACGAATGTGTATAACCCATACTACGTTCACGGGAAGACAAACACGAATCGTTTTAATCTTCAACTTCAAAGTAATTGCAACATATATTACGTCCAGGAAGAAAATAACGGTTAAATAAGCGATGACTAATTTCCTCTTCGACGTAACCTTTTCATTTTTTTACCTCGCGTCCATCGAATTTAGGTCAAATTCTCACCGCGACAAGATTCACGTAACTCTATGCAACAATCAAATCTGAAAATTCTAAAAATATCTTACAAAAGTTTTTTAATACAAGCCTACATGTAAATGGCGATAAAAATACAAATGAAAACACATTGATCGATAATAATGGAATACGTAAAAAAGAAAGAAAGATGGATGATAAAAAGCGGGGAATCACAAAATTGTGTTCCTATACACAGAAAGGGGGAAAAATGTGTCTCATCGTGCGGGGCAGCCTTACGATTAGTCCAAAATATGTAGTGGCTATGAATAAGCGGAAGATTACGATGAATTATGCAATTCCCAAAAAACACGTGTCAGATGAATAATAAATATGATAAATATACGCTTAACCCATTAATATCCAGTAACATATACGTAATATTTTGTTTGGCATTTTAAATAAATTACAATTATTATTCGTCTTAGCAACTTTGTTATACGCCGCCAACGTTTTAAGCGCGATCAATTCTGTTAACTACCTAATTACCTTTTAATATGTTTTCGACCTCTGGAAATTAATGGGTGAAAAATAAACGTCTTCCATGTTCTTTTTTCCTAATTCTACGTATAACATGATTATTAAAATATATTACAATCTATTCGTACAATGTATTACGGTAATAATTCTAGTAAATAAAAGTGGACACAAAATGAACACATGGGGAGATCTTTGCGAGATGCACGTAAATAGGTGAAACTATTATGGCTACGTTTACTACTTCCATGCTGCTTTCTCGCTGTATACAAAATTCAGCATGCGAAAGTGCAGCAATGTAATTTCTATATTACATCGGCCGAGTATATATGCATACACGCACGCGTGTCCTCGAAAATTACGTCGAAATTGGCCTGTTCTTCGTTACATAGGTTATTCTCGACGAGACGAGAGTTACGTCGTTACGCATTACCACGCAGATGCGCGTTACAACACACGCGTGTCAACGACACAAAGAAACACGACGAAGATCGTTTTTATTTCTCTCCCTTAATATATGTATACACATTTATTCCGAACAATATCGAGGTATGATTTCATTCATGCTAGAAACTGATTTGCATACCATTTCCAGGCATCGAAACGAAAGGTTTACGTTTTGATAGCAGATTATACTTTTAATACGTTCATGTTATGCGTGTGTACGTATATACGCGGTAGTAGTAGTAGCAAGTAGGAAAAAAAAAATAATAGTAAAATAGGTGTAACCGTATGTTTCGTGCAATGTTTCAAAGCAATAAAATGAAGAATAATAAAAGAAAAAAAGATCGTCGTCGAGGACTGCGACACGACAAATCGATGCATCTGACACGAAGAGATTATTCACCATCGGCCGGATACTCTAGCGACGGAACGATCCTCCGCCGTCAACGGAGAAATATATAATTTATCAAGCGTTAGATAAACTTACTCGTCTCCATCTGGACATATGCCGGTGGTCTCATCGTACTTGGTGCAATAATTATCGGCGCTATAGTTGAAGGTGCGGTCCCTCTTTCTCACCGGTCTGCGCCTCCGCTGGTTCATAAAGTGCCAGTTGAAGCACGTGAAGGGTCGGTGTTGTGTGCATTTGCGCTGTATAAAGAGGGGACATTGTTCGACGCGAAATTCCTTCAAGTATCTGGAATGCGAATCCACAGAGCTACACATTATTTCGTGGCGTTTTTTAACGCGCGCGTCGATGCCGCGCTGCTCGCGGCCCTCCCTCTTTTTCCGTTCTCTTTTCTTTTTTATTATTATGTGTATGGTATTTATTTATTTACGTATACGTATTATTACTTTCTTTTCTCTTTTATGGAATTTTCGTTTTATATTCACTCCACTTTTCTTTCCGATCACGCACTTTATTTTTTGGCCTCTCTGATTTTGATCTCACTTTTTTCTCACGTAGCACGCGACCGGCCCGGCGGGCGCTTACTTACGTGTAATGATTCGCCTTTTCCGCCTGAGCTGTCAACAAAGGTTTAGAGTCGGACTTCATCTTGGACAACACAACCGAGCTACGCGCGCGCACACACACGGACGTACAGGCGAACGGCACTCTCTCTCGTCTTTCTCGTCGTCCTCGTCGTCGTAGCCGTCGTTGTCGTCGTCGCTTAGTCTGTTTTTCGCCCCTTTTCCCCGCTAAACCTCTACCATCTATCGGGCACGGAATGCAGGACATAGGGCGCGCACGGCGCAATACACATTATATGCGCCTCGACTATCCAATCCTTGTGCTCCCTTCTGGTCACGTGATTGTTCCTCTTTCAAGGTCATTGATGTTTTGGTTCGCTCGCACGTAAACACGTACTATTTACCAACGCCGGTATTATGCCTGAAAAATCATTCGACACTCCCTCGAACGACTCTTCTTTATTTTGATAACCTAAAATGCTTTTTAATTCTTTATTTCTTCCAAAGAGGAAAAATGAAGGATGTTGAAAATGCAACGATCGATTCTTGACGCTCGACCTCGATCGAGTTCCGATTCTGTGCTACGTTCTCACTGATGTCGATTCTGCAACGTGTAACCGTGTCTTTTGCAAAAACCGACCACCTCTTGATTTTCAGATACCTTTTATCCATTAATATATCTAATTATTATTATGTTTTCCTTGCAGTAATATCTTCTTCATATATTACTTCCTACAGCCTTCAAAAATGAATTTATGCATGTTTGTATACATTTTTTAACGGCTTCTTCGTTATCCAATAGGCAACTGTATTCTGTCGTTCAAACACGTTTCATTTTGATATTTCACTTTTTTCTTTAATTCTATGATACAATAAAAACTGTTTACACTTCAAGAGAACGTAATTTTCTGACGAATACTTTTCTCAATTTCTATTAGTTTCTAAAAATATGAAATCATAGCCACGCATGGATATGACTAACGCGTTTATTTTCCTCATCGTAAAAATACGTCTCTGATTATGTAGTTTTAATAATATCAATTTTATTCACACTCACTTTCACTCCTACACCATCCTTATTTCAAACTACATTATTTCTTTGATCACTGATCTTACGCATTTCACAACTTCGTCTTCATAACACAATCTTGTATATCATGTATATCACAGGCACCTTTACTTGTCGTCAATATAAGTTGTCATGATAAATGTTACGCGTATGAATTATCTCTTATCGCTTCTTTATAGCGATCTCGTATACATATTTAAACACCTGTGTTGAGTACGGTCAGCTTCAATATATTTTTTCCTTTATGACGATTGTCTAAACTCGTCTGACCACGTTTCGTGATTTTGTAAACCGCGAATGTGCAACGTTTAACACGACCTTGTCGCGCACCACCGATTTCGCTTACTTCCCCCTCTTCCTTGAATAAAATATGATATATCCTGTATTTTATCAGTTGTTAAGGCTTATTGTTCTTTAAATAAACATTTTATCAATTGAGTGGCATTTGTTGTATAACTTTTTATGTCATGCCTCTTCTTTTGCGTAAACTATTAAAAAATTTACAATTTCCGCTCAAACAATATGTATATCAGGAAATGCCATCTTTCTGAGCATGCGCAATTATGGCTTCTTAAGGCGTCAAATTTTACGACCAATCAAAATAAAAATACGCAACAAATTTTATCTATAGTACATGTCAATTGAATCATTATCATTTTTGTTGCATTTATTTAAATAAAATTTAATGAAACCCTTTTGATGAAAATATATTAATTCATCAATAAATTGTAAATTCGACAATTTCATGATGGAAGTTTGTAAAAAATAATTAAATGGGTAAAGATGAGAGATTATCAATTTTTCTTTCATCATATTTATGTTTAATGTGTACAAAAACGTAAAGAAATGCAGTAATTTTAAGGAAAATGTCTACATACAATCATTTCAAATGTATAGTTGATAAAGACACAATTTAATTGTATTATAAATAAAAATCTGCAATGAAATATAATCCCTACAAATAAAATTTTGCACTGTTACATTATCCAGATACTCTTATATTACGCAATCATACTTTTGTACAGCTTAAAGTTCAATAAAATTTGCTAAAAACAAAATTTATGTCAAATAGGAGCAATAGCATGACAATCCTAAATAATGTATTTGAAATTAAATTTCAGTTTCTATGTGAATTTATAACTATAGTTATGACTTTAAGTTTGTTGCTGGTTTCAATAATATTGCAAATGTATATTAGTTTACAACTTATTTGACTTTGTACAATTGTCTACTGTGTATTTAAAGAAAGTCTTGTATGCTAACATACCTAGACACAAACTAAATGTGAACCATTCATCAGACTGATAAAAATATAATGTCTTTACAGTATATGAAAATAATACACATTTGGTTTGTACGTATGCATGTTTGATTAATGCTACATTCATGATACAATATTTCCTACAATTGGTAGATTTATAATAATACACACTACTGATTCCTTTTCATCATGCATCATTCTCTTTTTATAAGAAATAATATCTGAGTATTTTGTTCTGTTTTTTTCCTTAGACTTATCTTTGTAATCATGGATAATCCTTTGAAACATTTAGATTATAATTTCTAAGATTAATGTTTATATTGCCACTGAAAAAATGGTATATATTTATATGTATATATTTTATTTATGGAGCAGAAAGTTATTAACAGCAGTTACCTTTTAAAATTATGTTTCAAAGAATTAACAATCATAATCATTACTTTTAACGTTAAAAAATAAAATTTACAAAATATGTGAATTACACAAACATTTGTTCATTGTTATTCAATTAATCCTGAATTATGTAACACAAGAACTTTTATAACCAGTGTATTTTCTCGTTAACATAAGCTGTTTACTTTTACATATTGCATCATTCTGTTTGCCATCAGATATACTTAGGTTTGCACTAATTTTGAGCACTCCTTGGATGGATATTATGCAATTAATAATTAACTGTATAGTTATTGAGAACTATAACAGTATTTTCATTGGATGTTCTCTCTTGGATGGACTTATACATATGTATGTTACAGTAGTAAATTCCAAGGCAATTTTAAAAATGTGCCTTTTCTTTAAAAAATGGAGCGCTTAGTTTCTTATCTATTATTTAATTTGACAGCAAACAAAGACTGGTCAAAAAGTTGTATAATCGTTTTATCGCTTAACGTTTCTATGGTTTACGACATCTAGATTTAAATATCTATCATAGAAGATTTTCATCGGATTTTATTTAATACTTTTTAAAATTCTGATTAATTATTATTCTGTATAATGTATTTTTCAATTGCATTGAGACATAGAATTTAAACAAATAATTTCGGCAAAACATTACAACTGGTATTAATATATATTGTGCGATTTTAATTATTATAAATTTCAAGATTGTATAACGTTCGTTTTATATTATTGAAATTTTTCACTTTCATAGTATGTCTCAACACTTTCAATATATGTATAGAAGACATTATTCGTTATAGTTGAATTTCAAATCTTGCACTACTTTTACAATAGAAATACATAGTATAATTAACTTATATATATATCAACAATATTGGGATTAAAAACAACGAAGAATACAGTTAAACAATAATCAGGAGGATGTTTACAATGACTAAAATATTTCATTCAATTAAAGAGGTCATTGTTACATTTGTAATTTAATTTTGAAATGAAATGAAAATTTGATAGTTAATAGTCCTAATTATCATAAGAATTCGTTCATTGGTGTTTGTATATATATATTACAAAATAGTGCAAATTAATTGTAACTGGAGTTAATTAATTACTGTCAGATTATATGATATACTGGCAGCATGAAATTTTTATAAATGTTTTGTAGAGTGAAATAACCTTACGACTTTATCTTTCATGAATTATGTAGATATTGAAAGAGAGCAAACTTTTACATATTCATTTAAATGGCCTTTAGCGTAAACAACAAGAAAATGTCTTTGAAATATTATTACATTAACAAGTTTATTTATACAATTAACTACCTATATACAATATATCAATAAGAATGTTGTATAATTTTTTTAACGTAGATTTGAAGAGGCTTTTTTAGAATGGTGTTTGCCATTTATATGCTAAAATTCTAATTATTTCTTCTGCTTTATAATCTGTATACATAAAAGTTATGAATCGGTAATGACATCCCAGACTTCGCAGATGAGCATTCTATACTTATCATTATTATCAACCATGAGTTTTTATGTAATTTTCGTACGAATGAATACTTTAAATGGTAATCACTGATTAATTATAAACTAATCAAAGATCAATACAAAGATCAAAACAGAAAAGATAACATGCTACTGCGGTGAAATCGATATCAGTATATTGATCAGGTATACATAACAATATGTAAATTAATGTAAGCTTTACTAAATATTTAATAAATGTTTTTCTTATGCTTGATTTTATCTAGTAAAATTTTGATATATTTTTACGCATTTTGTGCCACATTCCAATACGATGCTTATTAAAACTCTAAGACATTACTATCTCTAAAAAAAATTAAAAAATTTGTTCGTAGCTGTTGAATATAAAACAGTTGAATATAATACATTCTCGAGTGTAATTAAATTGTACCTAAAAAACGATGTTGATAAAATGAATTTTAGAAATTTAAATGAAAGTAGGTTTCGTAAGTAGGAAAATTTGACTTGATCTATCTCACAAGAATAGAAGTCAAACGAATAAATGCAAATTTATCGTTTCGACGAAAGATGTCAACTAAACTTACACTGGTTTCCTTTTTATAATAATTATTCGTTTCTACTCGCACCTATTATGTATAGTATATTTACCTGGTGTTATAAGTAAATTTAATTCAAACAGTTGTTCCGTACGTACTGAACATCACTCTGGTGGTATCGGTGTCCAGAGTAACGTCTTCTGGAGATGCTAGATCGACTTTTACAGATCCAGAATTGTTTCTTCTTCTAGTCATACCACCACCCCAATTCGATAACGTCCAATGATACGTTTCACCTTCTTTCTCTGTATTCGTGGTTTCTTGCGTTTCGTTATCTTTGTCTAAGCCAGTTTCGACAGAAACTGAAGAATGAGAAGCTACCGAATCGAAACTAGAATCCGCAGCTCCTCTGTAACGACTAACGTATTCGCTAGACATTTCACCGGGAGATTCTTCTATTGCTTTCAATATATTCTGACAAAGTTCAGAATCAAGTGGAATCGGATTTTCAGAATCACGATTGTGAATGGTAACAGCTATATGAGCTGGATGTGGAATAGGAAGTGGAATAAGCAACTTCTCAGCACTGTAAGGACGAATCTGTCGTTTCCATGGCTGCCAACGCGCTTCCGTAGTACCATTTGATGATGTTGTGCGTCTTCTAATTTTCGTTGACGTCAGAAGTCCTCCAGTATCACTGGAAAATAAATAATTTTCCATAAAATGTTGAAGATGTATCGACGATGCTACTCAAAACATTGTTTACCATCGTTTATCAGATTTTCTACTATTACTGGTTTGTTTAACCCGTGGATTAAAAGCTGAAACTTCTAAGTAAGGGCTGTAAACTTGTATATTTCCACGTGGTGCATAAACGGCCCCGAGTAAATCTGGCCCATTGGTACCACCTAGTTCAGTACTGTGAACCATGTCGGTGTAACGCGACAGGTCGACACCAGGATGAGGTTCTAGCCTGAACTTTGTGTCTGCGTCATCAAGGGGTTGAAGAAAATTTAAACTAAAAATATCTGCATACATAAGTCCAGCCAAACCGGCCCAGTCACCGACACTTAAACCTTTGTTTTCCCAGAAATCTTCTTCGTTTCCTGTCAATCTGGCGAACACGTGGGTAGGATAAAGGCGTTCCAACATGAGAGCCCCCTGTTGTATCACCACCTATGTATCATTAACATATGTTAGTACATTTAATATTATAAAGAAATTGTAAAGAATCAATACACCGTTCGACAAACAATTACTTTCAAATCAAAGGTGGTCAATTTTATTTTACTTCTCACAACCATTCCAAGACCAGTTTGTAAATTTTTCCTACGTCTATCTAATTTCTCGTGTAATACAGCGATCAGATCTTTGGCTTCCTTTTCAAGCGATTTGTACGGATCTTTTGTTTTGGCAAGGCTAGCAGCGAATGGACCGAAACACGCCTCCACGAATTGAGTAAAATCTCTTTGAGGTTGGGTAATTAATCGTTCTGTTTCTTGCTGGAATGCTAGCAATTCGTCTAGCTCTAGTTTAGCTTCGAACGCAGCTAATGCTTGTTCAGGTCTAATCTATAATCAACAATGAGATATACTTAGTTCTAAGATTATTTTAGCTTACAACGTGTAATACATACTTGATAGTAATAATCAGATGTTAACCCTGGTCCAGCTATTCTTTTAACCACAAAACTATCACTGGCGGGAATACGACCCCTGTTCTTTATTACTAAATGGAACATAGTCGTGTCCCAGACCACTCTAATCCAATAACGTATCACAGCAACTACATGTAACGTTATATCTTGCATGATTTTTACTGAACTTACATATACTACACACTAAATCAACGTGATTATAGAGAAGAATTCATACCTGTAAGTATCACAAAAGAAATGATGGGGCAAAAAGTAATAGCTACAATTAATGCTGCGAGCGGTTGCAGACACCCTTGTATACCAATATTCCAAACTAATGCTTCCATAATGACCAAGTACCGATTTCTACTTGGTTCTGGACTATCCAAATCCATGATGAGCGCCATGAATGCATGCAGTGCCAAAGTAATCAAAGGCATCCTAAAATATTTTAACAAGCAATCAGTATTTCACAATGAATAAAGTATGTAACACGATTCACGTACCACAAAACCGCGGTAAGTGCAATGAGGAGTGATCCTAAACTGGTAACTATACACACAATAGGAAAAACAAATAATATGATGAGTGTTCCTAGGAGTCCTTTTACGCCATAATTCCATAACCTGTTTAAATGCCTCGTCATTCCTTTTCCAATAAATCCTACCAGAAAATAGCAAGTTAACAAACAAACGAGTAATTACATAGATTATGAATTGTAACAAATTTACCAGTATCCGGTTCAGTTTCAAAATGTGTTCGACTCTTGCTAATATGTCTCCAAAGAGCGATTAAACGAGAACAAAGTGTGGGCATTTGAGAGGATTTTCTGGGGAATAAAGTTCCATTCAGTTGACTCAATTCTAGATCAGGGGTGAAGGGTTGCACGAGCAACAAAGCTCGTATGGAAACTGGACTACACCATGGTACAGCTACACCTAATAAGAACATTGCATTCCAAGTCCAACACCATGTTCTAGCAACATAATTGATCCAACGCCACATAGGCCACCTACGCAAACGTTTTACAATGAATTAACTTTATCATAGTGTTAAGTACAATTATTTTATTGCAATATACCTTGTTGTCGTTGTATGCACGATTTCTCGTTCAACTAAGAAGACTGGTTGACTTGGATCAGCTCGAGGCGTCGTAATAGATGTCGGAGTATTGCTCAGCACCGTTGGTATGATCTCAGACTGGCCTTGGAAATTACGCCTGACGATCCAATTTTTTGGAAGCCATATTTGAGTCGGCCATTGGAAGCTCCTAGTTGGGGTTTTTACTTTCCGCAATTCTTTCAACAAAACTGGCTCTCTCTAAACAAGAATACACGTTACGAGCAAAGGAAACATAAAAAAGAGAAAGTATTTTAAATTTAATGTACCTCCTTCATAAACGTCAAATCACGATTAAGAAAGTAAACCGTTTGTTGCAAATTTTGATGAGTACACAGTGTAAGGGCTTCTTCGTGGGCACTCCATTCGCATTCTTCTATAAACTTTTCCTCGACCTCTCTCATCCTGTCACGCATCCAAGGTTCTATTCGCGAAAGAACTGGATGCTCGTCTTCCATATGACGTCTCAGTGATTCTTTAGTCTGCAGTAATTTACGCTGCACCGTTTCTATAGCTCGATGCATCAATACGACGGATTGCGCTTGTTGAACTAAAAGTTGAGCAATTCCGTTACCGAGATCGAGTATGTCCGGGTGCGACAAAATATTAGAGAAAACCCTTTGCAGGTACTCTCTCATAACAGCTTCGTTGACTTCCTAAAATTCATTGCTCGCAATAAATGTGTATAATACTGGGTGAATGGATTTAATTATTGTCAAACTCTTCCTACTCTTTCAATTTCTTCATCCGGCTTTTTTCGAGCTCTCAATTCTGATATCAGTCTTTCTCTGAAATGAAGAAACCAGCCTCGTGTCTCTCTCTCCAAAATAGAAACTAAAATCGGTAAAGCTTTTCTGATAATGTCTTTGCTAAATAATCTAAGATCAACCACTGCTCCGCCAGGCGTTCCAAACACGAAAGGAACCGGGATTGGCAACAGCTGCGACAGTTCTCTTTCAACTTCGAATTTCTCCATAGTGGCTCGTCGAAGCTGTTTCCGGACGAAACCGCACAGAAGCTCCAACGAGTCTTCGTACTCCGGCTGGAAAATGTATATACACACATATATATATATATATATTTTTGTAAGTTGTCACCTGAAGAATTGGAATCACTCAACATCCATTATCTCCTCGGTGATCATTGTAAAATAAATTTACCCTGCACACCAGTTCAGCGACCAAGTATCGACACCTTTCTTCCTTGATTTTGGCATCTAAATTGTGTGCCTGAAGCGAGGGCACGCCAATTACTATATCTAATTAAAAAAGCAAGATACATTAAATCAGAAAATGCGAAGAGTAAATCTCAAGGATATTCAATGGTTTTTTACCAAGAAGCCGTAAGAGTCCTGTTAGCAATGCCTTTAAAGATTGAGAAACGCTGAAACAGTGAGAGACCAGTCTAGCTTTGGCTGTAACGACAAGAAACCTGGTTGCCAAAGCAAGATCTCGAAGTAACGCATCTCTCCTTCTGTCTCGTCCACGTTGAAGAAGTCCACTCAATCGCCATCGGTGCGTTTGTCCAGTAAAATTGATGGAATCCACTTCGAACTCCCTGAAAGATCAGTCATGTGTTAGAATTATTAATCTTGGGGTAAAAGGGTGAAAGGGGTCCAGAAACAGAACGTGAACGTCTACTTATTGTAAACGAAACAGTAACATGTTCCATGGAATACGTGAAAATATAAATTTCATTAATCCTTTGACCGTGGAAAGGTTTACTTCTTAACTATTTACAGTGAGCGTGTTACAGTCAAAGGATTATGAGGGACATCTTTCGTGGAATATGTTAATAACAAAAATATCCTGAAAAATATATGAAAATCTGTTTCGATGACAGGAAATCTGTACATTATTGCAATCTGTCGATTCGTTACCTTTTCTACCCTGTTTTCATGGTGCCAAAGCTACTAAAAGGGATTGATTGCTATAATACAAGCACACTAATGTTGTGGGTACAAAAAAAGACAACCTACACCATTAAAATGTACTCTAACAACTTAGATTGTGTTACATTCATGCGGTGTAATAATTATTACATATTTGTTAGAAGCTGCACTGAGTTTGTGAAACCTCTGCATAAATTAAACCATAATAATTTTCTGTTGACAATGATTTACACATTTAATGATGCGATGGAAAATAATTTCGAGGATCATCATGCTGTTTCGTGTCCTGTTTACAATTTCAAAAGGGAGAATAATCGTTTCTCTGATCGTTGTAGTTGTGAAGAATGATCCTAAGTTATTGTACAAGGCGTGGTATCGATAATTAATTCTTTTGGGTGAATTTTGTGTGCATGTGTCGACGTGTGTACGTGTGTGACATACCCGCATCTTCGAATGCTCTCCAATTGAGTGGCATTCAGCTTCTTCGGTTTTCCGTACTTCTCCTTCTGAAAGCTTTACAACAAATTGTTAGAAAATATCAGACACAACGTTCATCGTGTGTTCGAAAACCAGACAACAATTCAGGGTACTGCTTTTACTTATTGGAAGCTAATATATATATTTTAATACCACGGTTGACGCCAATTGAGGATTCAATGATTCAGCATAGATAATAAGAAAACGAAGAATTTCATTGGACGAGAAATGCTTCTAATGCAAGTGCGTTCCCTGTACCCTAAGAAAAGGCATTTTTTTTATCTTAAGCCTTGTACACGTTAGTGGATAAATGTATATTCGCAATTATTCGTACGCTGTGCTCAAATATATCTAATATCTAACTCTAAGGGATACAATTACTATTTCTCGTGTTTTACTATGTCTCGAAGCGCTTGTAGTTCAAACATCAATGTCATTGATCTATGAGTTGCAATGATTATGAATGACTGGTCTTGAAACGTACCATCAAATGATCTGAAAAAAATATACAGTTCCATTAATCAATACCCAATACAATAAAGTGTGTTAATAATTTTTTTCCAATCATTCACACATTGCAACTGCTCGATTACACTGAAGAGAGCTTAAGAATTCTGATACTACGTCTACCTACAAAGATAGAGAGAAGAAATACTCGAATGAAATTAATCCAGAATACCTACCCTCGTTTACTGATGCTCTCCAACTGCTTCTTGGTCAACCTCCTAGGTTCACCCTTGCTATCAACGGCGACTGAATCAAGCTCGTCAAAGCTGGGTGCTACAAACAAATCCCTAAGATGGTGTTTCTTCCTAGCAAGAGTGTCTTCGCCCTCCGTGCACGTGGACAACGGAGGAGGAAGAACGATGGGGAATGTTCTCCAGTGGTAGAGGAACTGTTGCGCAACCTCCTTGATGTTATGCACCAACGCCTCGACTTCAGCCGGTGCACCCCGCAGATGCGACGTGTCGAATTCCACCGGCTCTTTCTGCGAATACAATTCTTTTTAATTTCATCATTTTCTTGCTGAGATTATAATTGTACGTCTGGATTTCTAATGGTTACCGAGATAAATCTTCTGTGATCACTTTCAAAGAATGAGATTACCAATTTCAAAGAATGAGACTAAACCAATTATTTTTTATGCTCTAGAAACGCTGTGCTATGCACGCCTAATGAATAATTAACAATGAACTGTTACAAAAGAGATTGTTTCTCTTTTACAGAACAGAAACTAAAACTTTCCAACGAAATGACATATTAAAATTTGACTCTCTCTCTCTCTAAAAAAAAATACCCTTTTTTAAATTCTCCGTCACAATGACAACGATTAAAGGATCTCTTTCATAAGATAGACCTCGATCGACGAACAACGGGTTCATTCTTCGAGTCTGTTGAAAAGCAGGCACGCGTATGAGGATCTCTCTCCCGCTCGGTTGGTCGTTGAGAAGTGTTGATGGAATTTTCATTAGAATCTCTAAGGGACGAGGGACAATACCTCTGGCTGGAGTCCATCTCCGTTGGGTCGATGATAAGGGTGGTGATTGTAGGGCTGGTGATTCGGTCCCGTGTTGGCAGAGTTGACGGAAGCTGAGTTCAAATTGTGGGGCATCTCGCGCGTGAAAAGCGTGCGCGGTGGCTGGGGTCAGCTGCCCCGTATTCCTACTATCTCTTCATACACCATGCTGCTGGTAGCCACCATTTATCATTCCACGCTCTGCACAATTCAATTTATCCTTAGTCTTATTCGCTCTATCCTTGATCCTACAAACATTACAAATAATCAATATCAATTGGAAACATTGAATTTTTAAAGTAAACACGCGGTAACTTAACAGGATTTGTCAAAGTCTATCACGGGTGGCTGATATTTATAAAATTTGCAAGTTTCAGGCCCCGTATGTTCATGTAGAAACGCTGAAGCATTTAACTGGATGCTCAAATAAATATCTTCCACAGTAAACGGAATAGGGTTTTTTAAAAGAGAAGCATCATCATCCAGCACGTATGGAGGCTTCGACTGAATGCAGACTCCCATTAACCGATTATACCCCATTATACGATTAACATTCTGAGCATTCCATTTCTTGTCCGCTCTGGCTAACCGACATGTGCGTTGAATAAAATCTACTTTTACGTGAAACGAGATTACCCATTCTTTCCTTCCTTTTTCTTTTTTTTTTTTAAGAAGAAACAAGGCGAGGAATAGAAAGCTTTTACTGAAAAATAAAACAATAGTATTTTCAATAATTTCTCGATTATTGCCTTATATCACCACCTACCTAAGCGTACCCTTGACTCTACTCTTATCAACAGGAATTACAATTACGGTGCTCTATTCGATGTTAAAAATATCGGAGAATCTCAGGTGAGAGAGCTGAGCTCGTAATTACGGATCGTAATTATCCAGAAGTATCATTCTTTTGTGCCAAGAAAAGATCCTTAGAAGGGACCTCGTATTGTTCTCTGCTGGCAGAGTACCAACGTCTCACGTTTCCCGTTGGTACAACGATATCACCGTAAGCCTGGAAATCATCTGAATGCCATGAGCTTCCTGTCGTTTAAAACGATCTACGTAGGTTGATACACCCTGAGGAAAAGAAATGACAGGTGGTTATATTAAATTTCTATTCGAATAAGAGATCGATCAATGCAATTTCTGGAACACCTCGCTCGAGAGCGCGAGTTGCAGTCACGAACTGCAATGAAGTCGAAAATGATATACGACCTGTTCGGAGCATTGATTTATTCAAATTTTTAAACTTGGGGGGGATTAGAAGGTAGAACCACCCTATGAAGAAATTAAGAAACCCTTTTCGTGAATAGTGATATCGATGAAATTAGCTGTTTAGCGAGCTTGATGGTACTCTAGCGATCAAGATTTTTCCTCGCACGAATCGCATGTTGAAAGCAACGTGCTACGTGTATTACAAGCACAGACTGGAATAGCAGCAGTGTTTTAAGGTTACCAGAGCTTGCAAGCTTTTGAAGTGGGTCAAAAGCCAGCGCTCGCCAACCTACTTGGAACGCATTCGAGCGAAGTCGTAAATATTCTTTCCTGGCGAAGCTCCGTGCTGACTCTAACATCAACACTAACAAAAGTCTGACGCGATTTCAAGTATAATAAAAATGAATGTATAAACGATCCATCGATATTCTTAATAGAAAATGAATGGATCAACCGCGGTTATCATTTATAAGTTTGCAAAATAAACGCGATGAACGAGCTTCGTTGCTTTCCATTAAATCAGAGACCAACGTCACGGTGCATAAAATTACAAGAAACGTGGTGTAACGCGGCAGGGAACTGCATGCGTGTGCACCGCAAGTGCATAAAAAAAAAACAAAAAAAACACGTGACAAAGTATACATAGACGAAACGTGTACATAAGTTTATGCAGCAGGTACATAAAAGAGAGAAGTACACTCCATTGTCGAGTTCTCTAGTCTCATTGCAGTTCAGATGCATCACCTTGTGCAACGTTTGAGTTTGGAAAATGTTTGGGTGGGTTAGTCCCCTTAACATTTTAAAATTTTCAAATTCTACAATTCTGAAACTCATCCAAGCCCATTAAAAAATCATAGATAAACAATGCTTCCTTCAGACGACTGAGACGCATCAAGAAAGAGGTGTAGTGGAAGAGAGAATCTGCTGGTGCTGCGAATACGGGTCACACTCGATAGGAAATGCAAAGGGGGAGCCGGGATATTTCCAATAACGATTCCTCTCAATCTGGAGCATTGGTGCTCGTTATCCGGCCAACGATTACTCGACTTTGCCAAAGGAACAAGACTCCCCACCGTATACTCCCAGATATCGCCAACAGCTTTTTAATAACCAGCAAACACATAAACGGGATCGCTTATCGTAAATAGAATTTTTTACATTCTCACTCGAGTGACTCTTTATCAATTCCATTAAAGCATTACGAATGCGGTTTATCGGTGCATTGGAAAATTGAAAATCATTTTCATTTCCTAATCCTAAATATAAGACGACGCAGAGAAGCGCGGATACGGAGACCAATTGCAATATGGATCCATATTTCTATCCCTCCCATTTTAATACATTAATTCAAGTTTCAGCGTTTGTTATGCATCGACAGAAGATAGAATGAAATAGTTAAAGCCGAAGCGGCAGACAGAAGGATGTTATCGATTTCACGGTGAAATATGCATCCCGAGCGAAACAGTCGGAAGTAGAAAAATTATCAAGAGAATTGCATAGGGAGGAAGATTCCTCTCTCGTTTCTTTTCATACATCCGTAGGGTGAAAACCACTTCAAACATTAACACCGACGCGTCGGTTCTCCTTCTAAAAAGACGTCATCCTGCAGCAATGATTTCAACGACGACTATCCAGACATACGAGTTTCTTTACTATCAGAAGTATCATCCTCTTATTTCTATTCCAATAAAATTAATTAATCGCTAATGTCTATCATTCTAAAGCAAAAGTTTGCAAAACGAATCGGAAAAAAAAAAAAAAAAAACACCCCTCCTCCTTCGAAGCCCAAGGGCAGACTGATTGGTATCCGCGCGATGCAAGCGGCTTTATCAGGTGCACCTGGCCCATTTACCTAGGGCCGAAGTAACAAGCCCTGTAATTGGCGGAATGCAACTGATTAGACAAGAGCAGCTATCTGATTGGTCTGAAGTGTTTAATCGGTAGGACTGTTGTTAAAATAACGTATTGTAATATGACTGGTACCAGTTTATTTTCCTCGTAAAATTCTCGTAAACCTAGCGTTGAATTCTTCTAATAATTTTCAATGGAAATACAGCATTAACGTTTCTAGAAAAAGCTTTCTGTCCACTCTTTTTGTGGAATAAGTAGCGAAACGTGTTCGAGTGTGCGTGCCTAAACTCGATCCCTAGCTATCGACCGTCGGATATAATACCCTCGGGGATGTAAGCAGCCTCCTATCAAACGAAAGCAAAAGGTGATGTGCCCTATAGGGAAATCGATGTTCTCCCTACAGAACCACAGCTCGACTTTGGCTAACTAAAATCTCAATTAGCGGTAAAAGGATTGGTTAATTGAAAATTTTGATGAGTGGCTAAATTTGAAATTACAATCCTACCCTCTGAATATTAGAGTGCGAAACGTAAACGTGACAGAGTGTTGACGACACTGTGGGAGTGGTGCAGGTGCACATATGTATATCCAGGCAGATTGGATAATGGGACCTTAACGACATAACGGAATGCAGTGTGTGCACACAGCGGCAGTGATATTGCGAAAAAGAGAGACACGAAACGTGTACATTGAAAGAGTAGACCGGATTTAAGTGTCGTTTCCAGCGGGCTGATCCTGTTTGTCCGAACATACTGAAACACCGACGTTCTTTCTTCGACGATGCTGAAATCACCGCGACGCCTCGCAGAAGCCATTTAACTAACTCCTACGCGATGCTAACGAGACTTTACTCGCGGAGTATTTTTAATTAAGTTTCGAGGAAACGTGTATGGTCGTAGTTCAGCCATTCTAAACGTAGTCAAAATTGATCTACAACTGAGATCCTCGTCCTCGCTAATATAATAATCTACCTAGTTACGATCGCAAAACAACAATAGATAAAAAAAAATTAAAAAAAACAAAAAAGAAAAGCAGACGCATGAAACGTATACGAATTTAAAGGAACCCGATCCTTCCGCGTTCCGGTGGATCGTTTCGAATTAAACGACCGCTTCCGGCAAAGCTCGGTTATCGCGTTACGTAGACGAAAAATCCAGCCGACGAGGAAATACAAGTAGAGCTCCGGTCGTGCATCATCGAATTCGAATAAACTCGATCCTTCCGCGTGTTGTCGCATCGTCTCCCCTCATTTGCATACGACCGCCATCGATTCATAGAAACTGTAAGGTTCAACACGCGTGCGCGATATACACACACGTCGGTATAACATGGTCCTGGGTAACAATGTCAGCCTAGGGTGAGAAAGTGCACCCTAAGGGTCGCATGCACTTTTGAATCGCGCTAGATTGTACGGACTCGTGAAATCAGCTGGGGCGACGACCACTCTTCTGCAGCTATAGGGTGTCTGATACTCTTTGTGTCTGTCTCTTCTTTCTGTATCGAGTTTCTTACCACCACGCGTGTTACGTATAAATATCACGCTGTTTTACATCGTACAAAGGTCAATTTTCTTTGTATAATTCTATGTAAATAAAGCGCTATGTTATAGTATTAATTTTGTAGAATATCGATGGTGGAAGAAGAGTATGTAGTCGAAAAGGGGTACGCCAAAGAGCTCGTTCATTTTGAATATTAAAACTGGCATTCTGTTGTCGTCGTTCTCGTCGAAGCGACGATGCGTGAAATGTTGAAGAGGCTGAATGTCAATACGACCTACCATCAACGTACTCCCTTCTTGATTACTACTAATTACAATGATGATCGTATGCAAATTTCCAAAATCACTTGAATATACGAAGATTAACTGAATCTCTAATTAAGAATAATAAATAGAATTTAGATGACTTATAAAATTAGTTAATCTTCAAAATTCAATTCTATTTCCTACTTTGCAGTATTATTTTAATCTAACGACCTATCTAATATTCCTAATTTCCGTTAGACTATTTGAATTTCCTATTATTCACGCTTTTAAGTAGGTTTCGTAGCCGAGCCCGAGGGACACTTTTCCCTCTAAAAACGGAGTTTCCTTGGCGAAAATACGGACGCTTCTACTGTTCCACGGTTCCTATTCGTTCCACTGGGAAAACCGATATTTTCTTCTGCTTTTTTTCTCTCCCGGTTACAACGGGGTCGTCGATTTTCCCGGGAGCAAAAGCGACCACGTGGTATCCCTCCAAAAAAGAAAAAAAAAAAAACAAGAGCCAAGAGGAAGATGGAGAACTCGTGCAGTCGGGGCTTTGCAACTCTGAATGCTTCCACTTCATGATTCATCCATTCGTTTCTGTTTCCATCGATTTTTCTCTTCATTTTCTGATCCCAAATCGCCGTCTATACATCCTTGCATCCTTGGGTAAAATTATTAAGTTACTGCATGTAAAACAGTCTAACGCAATTTCATGACGTGAAAGTTCTACGAATTCGTAGTATATTTATGAAATCTAGAGGACTGAATGTTAGGAAACATTTCCACGAGAACGTTTTGTACATTTTTATTTTCCCTCGAAAAGTTTCATCCACAATTCTGTAACTCGTAATTACACAGCTTCTATCCGTCTATCTGTATTTTGTCATTCTCTCGAACTTCCAAGCTTTTCGGTTGTTGTTGGGCTGGTAAAAAATTGGCCGACTCGTTAGATCGTACTTCGCGTGACCCAAAATTTACCACGATACGGGGAACACGTTAAATTTATAGAGTCGAAATGGAAATTTTATCTTCCCGGGCTTTTGTAAATTAAACGCGAAAGAAGCTATCTTTGGAAAATTAATTACAGGTAATTACAATCGAAGCTTTATGAGAAACTTAAAATCAAAATTAACGGTTGAAAGTTATGTAGATATGTAGGAAAGCTTAAATGTAGCAGAATCTCCAGGAGGCATGATTAGGAAAGAATCATATGGAATGGAACACGTGTTACGGTCGACGGACACGTGGTGAACGACATCATCAACGACGCAGAAAACGAAAAAAAAAAAAAAAAAAGAAAAGAAAAGAAAAACAAATTGTAGTGACGCGTGAAGGATGTGAAGCAGGATGCATAAATTGCAGGCGCTCTTATTCGGGACGCGACTGGTGCGTCAGCAGTAAATTCCAAGTTTCCAATTCGCAATAAACCTAGTACACAAGTTTCCTAATTCAATATACCCTCCTCCACCCCTTTGACTGATGATAAATTCTGCAATTTCGCTATTCGATTTATTACTTCAATGTGAAATTAATGGTTCTTCCGGCTTCCGTTTTCTATTTCGATCTATCTGCTTCAAAATTTTGTCATTTATTTGTATTAAACACTCTATTATTTGAGTCAGTAATAGAATTAAATTCAAAAATATATCGAACGATTTATCTAACTCGATATATCGAAACTAACGATATTATCGATAATACATATAACGAGATATTATTCATATATCGAATTATCGATAGCAGAAAAATACTGTAGGAAGTAATTTGAAAAACAAATACCGGATGTTCTTTTCTTTATTTCTATGTTATTTTACCCAGACGACACCATTCCGTTTTCACATGATAACGTTGGCATAGCACGAGATCGATTGAACAGTAGATATAACATGTATACACGCACATCTATATCTGTAGATGTATGGTGAACACAAACGTCATCACGAAATCAGCAACAGAATCTAAACTCTTTTTCTTTCTTTATTTGTAGATAGGAAAATGTATTAAATATGAGTGCCCTGCGTAGTTTGAAAAGACAACGCCCTTTTCGTTAGCAAAAGAAAAATTGGTAAATTTTTAACTACCCTGAACAACATTGTCTACAGCCAGTTTTATACCTTACTCGTCCTTGATCTCCTAACCTGTGTAAACATACCAACATCCGAGCAAAAGGAAATATGTTTTAATAATCCTGGCACGCCATCTTTTCGCGGTCACTTCAAAACTGCTTTAATTATGCGTGAAACATTTATTAAGACCTTGTTTAATTGTTCAGATTGTCATTGTAAATTTTAAAATGAAAATAATTAGATAATTGTCAGAAATTCTATGGAATAGAAACAATGAAAAAATCATGAAAAAAAATAGTAACTATGAAAATTGAATGTTAATGTTGATTCTTAATGTGAGAACAATTTAATGTAATTGAATTGTTCGTCGAAAGTAAAAGAATTATAACGGCGAGTAAATAATGGCGAAGAAACGGATAATATTAGCACCGTTATAATCGTATCTGAATCAACGATCAAAAGCCGCGGAGAATAATTAATATGCTGTTGAGCTAACCTTCGTCAGATTTAACGAGAAGCGGAGCTGTCAGACAAGCTTCGCGCTCGAACGCTCGCGTTTTCGAAAAGAGAAATGACACTCGTCTAATTTTCTCTTTTAACGAAAGAAACTTTAATTTTATAGAAATAAGATACAGCTCATAAAGCTATGGGTAATAGAAATTAAAATTAGTATTAAATCGTCGGCAAACCGTGACTTGTATTCGTATTTCACCCCACCCTAACGCGAATGATTAAATGACACTGCGAATGGTATTTCTTTCTATTAAAAATGAGATGATTATAAATAAAAATAATTTTATTTAAAATACCATGCACTCAATTTCGTTACGTGAAAAATATTTCAAAAATTAAATGTTACTTTAATATCTACCAAGGGATAGTCGTTAAACGACCAACGTTTACAGATGAATTTGCTAATGAATCGATGGACCAGCGACAGTCTCAAAACTCGATTAAATTCTCTCAGTGGTCTCGTCTCCCTAACGACCTGGGGAATTAAACTGCTGCTTCGCTCCCCGCAAGAACGTCATATAAAACAACGTACTCTAACCTTCATTTAATCCAACATCTTTTAACAATCACGTAAAGGGATTCGTTAAATTAGTCGCGAAAATTTTGCAAGGATACGCGCCAAATCTTTTCTAGGTCATTCTACAGGGACAGGACATGCACGGTTTCACAGCTGATTTTCTTGTGACGAGGTAAGAAAAATTTCCAATACCAAACGTCAAGAAGATAAAGAAAAAAATTTTGAATGAATCGAAAATGTACTCACCGCAATTAATCACTGATAATTTACCGCGGCACTGCACACGAACTCGTCACAGAAATCACAGCACTGCCACCACGCCAAAACAGCCCCTCCGAACGACTGATTTTTATCGAACTGGTCACGACGAACTGCAGCTCGCGCCGGCACATTGCCATCTGCCAGGAGATCCCGGAACTACCGCGCGTACATCGACACCGGCTACTTTCATTCGCGCATGCGCAGTAGAAATCCTTTGAATTTAACCAATTACCTTCAACATAATAAACAAATGTTATATTTAAATGTTCAAAATAAAATAAATAATATACATTTTAATAAAATTATCCCATTTTAATTGTTTCCATTTATTAAGAATTCCTTTAATCCTCCTCCATATGGAATGAACATAATTTTAAAGCATGATCATAGAAGGAACACGTACCAATTAAATAAATGTTTTCAGCTTTTGTTTCAATTTGTTCTCCAATTTTCTTGCTATTTAAAAAACACCAATCGCATCCGTATGCTATGCTTTTATGTTCGTTGTACTCGCCAATAATGGACGGAGATTCTGATTTTTCACAGTCGACTATTCTAAATCCACCGTACATACATGCTGCGAGTAAATATTTTTGTACAAAAGGATCCCATTTTAAACGCCACACACCCCCGCCAAGATTAATTTCCGAAATAGGTCGTTTCAAGTTTCTTGTATCCCATAATCTTAGGATTTCATCGTAACTGAAACATTACGAGACTATCAATAATAATGGAAATCTTTATCTTTAAATTGTTTTGTTTTTTCGATACAGCACCTTCCACTTGATAACAAATATTCCTTTGTTGCATTACTATGAAGGCTTGTAACTCCAGTACCATGAATTCTGTTTGAAGTAGAAGGATAATATCCTATTCTTGTATCAAAACGTTGAAATTTACAGTCATCACCGCCTTAAATGTAATGATTATTACAAAATGTTTAGTTATTTGAATAAAAATTTGTGTATAATTTTTCATACCAGTATATATCACATTTGTGTCCCAGTAATCAAAAGCTGTAATCCAAGCTTCAAATTCGTGTGCAGGCCATGAATTAATTTTATTTAGTTTGTTTTCAATTATTTGAAATAATGATATAAAACCTTTAGAATCGCTAACTACTATTTTTGGAACTAATTCATTATCATTTGTAAATCTTCCTGTACACCAATCTAAAGATAATGCAAGAACTTCATTTTCATTTGCAACTTTTTCTTCTATTAATAATTGTAAAACCTTCTCCTCATCGTTTTTAAGTTCATAAATTTGCAGGTATCCTAAGGAATTTACAACACCAAGAAAAATTTTAGTCTGACACGTAACATGTGCCCATTTCATGTCTAATACAGCGGGTACTTCTAGTTGTTGTAATAATTCTAAACATCCAGTGGTCTTAACTTGAAACATATAGATTCTTCCTAAACGTTTCGATGATACCGATTCATCAGACTTTAATTCACCATCTTTCATTAACTGATATGTTCCACAGACAAATGTATCTTTGAAAGGATCTATTGGACACCATTCAACAGAGTCAGCAGAGAATTCAGTATCAAAATTATCCAATGTATGGAACATAGCTGAATTATTAATCTGTAACAAGAAATTAAATTCTAATGTGTGAAATTCTATAAAACATAAAAACTGTTATTATTTTGAAAAGGATGTTATAGGATTTACACACAAAAATCTTTATTTGAAATTACAAATGTTACAATTAATAGAAATTATATGACATACAATTTTAAAATCACTACAAGTTTATAATTGCTTAAATATAAATAAATACTTCAAAGTGTGTTTAATATCGTTAATAAAAAAAAAAAATTTATTCAAATATGTATTTGTAAAAACGTTTAGTAAATATTTATATTTCATACTGAATTGTATAGTCATATATAAATTGTACTTCTTGGTCAAAGTTTATCATTGAGATCATATCATCTTTAGGAACAAGACATGACCATTGTTTAACTTTTGCTTAAAAATAGTAACTTGTAAATGCATGTATTTCTGAGCAAAAGATCATTTAAACATTATAGGAACTTTTTGATTATCTCACTTTAAATATTTCCATAACATGTAATTACTTAAATATATATTTATGTATGCCTTACAATTACTATATACTATGACATGTTAATACTTTTACTGGTTATAAATGACTTGCATTTTGTCATTTCATTATACATTTTCATTGTATTTCGGAAGTAAATTTGTACTATTAGTTTTTTTAAGCACATTTGGTTCAGTACTGAAAAATACTAAACTTTTAAAATTAATGGAATGCATCATCTGATACACAGCATTAATGACTGACTGTAATTATCATTAAAACAATATAAAACATATACTGACTCATATAATACTAATCACATTTCAATAAATTATGGCACCTAATGGTTATTTTCATTATATTCTTTGGTAGTATAATAATCAATAAATAATTCATTAAGTTATAGAATAAATATGCAACGATGAATGATACGATGATGGCTTTTACAAAAAAATATCATAGGAATATATCTTTCAATGATTGTTAATGAATAATTTTATTACATTTCATATGTATTCTAATATGAGTTTGAGGTAGATTAGTTGTTACTATAGTTCTTTTATCTAATATCTACATTTGTTTAAAAATGAAAATATGTTTGAGCTTTTGATTCCTATGTATGGTTAAGTACTTTCTGAGTCTATGGTCATATATAAAATCATTGAAAATGTCTATCTTATTGACGAGCACTTTTTTCAGTTTCAACCAAACATTCCCTGACTAGAATACGTGCGTGTACAATACCACGCTTGATTTTTTCAGCAGAAGTACGACTGCCAGCATAGGTAGGTCGAACCTCGTGACCAAGTTCTTCTATGACATTAAGCAGCTGTATATATTTTGACTGGCCAGGTACAGAAGAAACAGTCTGTTGTAGGGCTCTTGGATTTGGTACACTTAGTAATGGCTCTGTAACCTTTGTTGGTACTTCTACATTTCCTCGTTCCTCTTCCATCTTCTAATTCTTTTCTTTTTTTTAAATAAATATCCTAATAAATAATGTAGGAAGAAAATCTAAATTATAAAGAACTAAAGTTTTATTATTCAATGAATATATCAATTACATGCCATAAAAGTACTGACGAATACTTTTCTTATCAGAACATAGGTTAATCTATATATGAAAATACATAAAAATCATTGGAACTTTAGAAGACAATTTTCACCACACACAAGAAAGAATTCACAACCTTCTATTAAACTGCTGTTATTTGATAAAACTTACCTTCAACAATACGTTAATAAACCTTGAATGTATATTTTATGTAATAAATAAATAAGTACAAATAAAAGTTAAATATAATAAACTACAAATTAAAACTAGCCTCGCAAACTCATCGGCTTCCACTTTCCTCTACTGCCATTCGGATACAAAAATATACCGGAAATGTGTACAGCGCTTTAACGGAATACATACGAACTAAGTATACACGAGCGCCAATTTTTGAATTGATTACAGATAAACACTCAAGGGTATGAAATCAATACAAGATGTTATAGAAAATTGCCTTTTTTTTTTATTTAGATATACCTTGTAGTCAGTTATATTCGAGGATTATACTTTCCATAGGTACATTTTGTTTGATCAACCTCCTCCTGCATGTATGCTGTAAGTAATTACTAGGTACCCATAGTTTCAACCAAAAATGTATTACATTTCTCTTAGAAAATATAAATGAAAGCTCTTGTACAAACTGTCCCTCCCTAATATTAATTTTTCTATTTGCTAATCTCGATAACTTAACAAGAAAGTATCACTCCTTCATGTTTTGTATCTATCTATAAAAAAAACGATAGTCCTCTCTAATTAACAAAACAAAAAAAGAAAAAAAAAAACAAAAAAGAAAACGATGGAAACAATCCTGTTGCCTTTTTCATTTATTCATATTCAATATTATGCACTATCAAATGATTAATTTTCTTTTAGGCGTCCACAAAAATGCACGTTTCAAGTCAGTTCAGTTGATACGAAAATTGATATGAAGTTACAAAACTACTATTATCCTGATCTCTTTATGGTTTAAAAATACTCGCTGCTTAGATTTATTTTAAGAAACTTACAATTGGTCATATAAAATATGAAATAATAAATGCTACATATACAAGCACATTTTTGTGGATGCTAAGACACTCCCTTTAAAATATATTGCTGTACTTCATACAATGTACAGAGCATTATCCTGTAAAATAATCGACTAAAAATCTAGTCACTAAGTATGCCGGCAGATCATTGCCGCGCATTATGTTCCGTTTCCAATAAACATTCTCTTACAAGAATTCTAGCATGCTGAATACCCATTTTAAGGCGTTCAGCCGCGCTACGACTTCCAGCATACGAAAGACGAATGTCTCTTCCAAGTTCCTCAATAATAACCAATAACTGAGCATATTTACCCTGTCCAGGCACAGTAGGGAAGTTTATTGTACTGGATGGGCTTGCCTGCGCTACTTGAACAGTTTGAACATTTTGCAAATTTCTTGGATTTGGCACTGTAATCACAGGTTCAGGAATTCGAGGAATTTCTGGTACCTTCGGTGGTGGTGGGTCGTTTAACTTCGTTATCGTTATCTCATTCAATTTAGCCAGTTCTGTTAATTTTGCCATTTCTGCCATTTTCGAATATTCAGGCATTTTTGTGATGTCATTCTGTATATTTGCCATTTTAATCATCTCGTTCATCTTTGTCTTTTCATTCATTTTTGCAATTTCCTTAGCCATCTCATTGATTTGTGCGATTTCGTTTAATTTTGTTATGTCGTTGTTATATTTAGCCATCTCTGTCATTTTTACCATTTCATTTAATTTAGCTATTTCATTCATCCTTTGAACTTCATTAATCTTTGCCATTTGAGACATCTTCATCATCTCATTCATTTTAGCAATTTCATTTATCTTTGTGATATCATTATATTTTGCCATTTCTGACAGTTTCACCATCTCATTCATTTTAGCAATTTCAGACATCTTTGCAATTTCTTGCATCTTCATATATTCTGTTGTCTTGGCATATTCTGCCATTTTTTCCATTTCATATCTTTTGGCCATATCCTGAGACATTTTATTCAATTCAGTCATCTTACTGAATTCAGCAAGCTGAGCCATTTGAACTATATGTTCTGGTACCTTTCCTCTCTCCATCATTTGTTTAAGCTCAGCAGAAATTTTAGTCATATTCATTTCTGACATCTGAGCTATCGTTGCTGCATCAGGCATCTTTGAAAGTTCAGCAATTTTTGAAATTTCCCTTGCTAAGTTTTCATCCAGACAACGCTTCTTTTTAGCACGATGCCTAGCCATACGTTGAGCTTCCTGCATTCTTCTTATTGCTGCCTGCTCCTCTGTTTCTTTGGCTCTAGCGTTCTTCATTCTCTCTGCAGCACTGTTTAATCTAATGGCGCGTTCTTCTTCTGTTTCTCTTCTTAATTTTTGCCGTCTATATTCTCGCATTTCCCTTACCTTTTTAAGGTAAGGTTTCTTCTTAGCCTTAGGCATAACATGCAATTATGCACAGCATAGATACAATCAACTATATACAATGTCATTTTTGTAATCTTCAAATACCAAACTTTTCACAAAATATATTTTATTCATACGTTTTTGGTTAAATGTAGCTAATTCTCTGGTCTCCTACTTGGTATTTATTAATTTTTCTTACATACGTTTTTGTATATAAATGTTCACGTTATTTTTGTATCTCAGACATTACCTGTAACACAAAATCATAATGTTGGTTAAAATTGTCCTGAAAGGAATGTTTTATGGAATTTAAAAACATTCATTTACATGTAATAATTATTGTCATCGTTTTATACTTTATAAAGGATGATTTAATTACAAAATATTGCGACTATCAGCACATAACAATTTTTTATTAATAAAGATTATTATGAGGAATGACTAAAACTTGTTTGCACTTGTAACAAAAGGACATGAACCTGACGATCTCTCGCTTAAAAAATACCGTAACCGCTTTCTTCATAGCAGAAAGCAAAAAAACATGCAAATTAATTCAATTTCCAATGTCTAAAAAGACGCGGGTAGCGAACTCAAAAAATTCCATAGCACGTGCGCAAAAATCAAGTGGTGAATACTGTTTTCGAAATCATATACGTATACATGCGTATGCGTATGCAGTTACCTGTATTACGTTGCTTTGTGTGTGCGTGTCTTCCAAAATTCGAAAGAAGAGCGTCGTCAAGTAGTACAATGTGCGCATGCGCGACGATATAAGAACGCCGTCTTCTCTGGAACGTTCACCAATCACAACAATGGCGGACGCAATTCGGTCAGTTCACTGAAACGCACGATTAACCCTCCGTAAAGCTAAATCGTGGCACAAACTGATCCCATTTTACATCCGTATCTTCTTTACGATGAAACACATCCAATGACGGCATTCGTAGAAAAATTACTTCGATTTTTCTTAAGATATCCTGCAGACAAACGCACAAAAGCAATATCGGCCGACATGTAAGATTTTCGTTCGGAGCCACTTTAAGGGGCCAAGCGGGGTCGCCGATAGGCTGCGTGTGACGTGGTTGCGTTTATTGACCATAACCCCTTCCTACTCCCGTCTGCAACTTCACGACGGACAGGTGTACGACCTGAGCAACCGCAAAACAATTGACCGAACCAACTACGTCTTAAATACATGACATTGTTAAAGAACTGGAAAGATGGCTTCGAAGATGCCGCTACCTTACCAATTTTATTGAGGGTGATTTTTTTTTTCTTTTTCTTTCCAAAATGGATCGTTTCTTGGAAATGGTCAACCCACGGTAAACTTTCTTAGGACAGTATTCATTTAGGAACGAGAAAGTTTTGACAAATTTTCTTCGATTTTTTTTAGACAAGAAGGTGAGACACTGTGAACTTATCAAGAAGATCTGTATTTTCAATGAATGCTTGAGCCACGATAATAATAATTTGATGAAAGATTTATTTTCAAACAGAATATTTTGTTAAAATTTAGTACCTATGTAAAATACTGTATCATTGATAATTAGAATTTCATTGATATATTGAAATATATTATGTAATCATAAAAACAAGTTAACTATTAAGGATCTTCTAACAAATCGAATATAATTTATAATTATAAATTGTGTGCTATTACCGTGAGTTCATTTCTGTTTCCACTAAACATTCTTTTATCAGTATTCTAGCTTTTATGATACCTATTTTCATTCTTTCTGCTGAAATTTTACTACCAGCATATGTTAATCTAATATCTTTTCCTAGTTCTTGGATGACCTTTAATAATTCAGAATATTTACTTTGTTGGGAAGATGGGTTCCCTGTACAAAAGTTGCTTTGAAATTGTGTAATGTTAGGTACAGTAATAATAGAATCAACATTTTTAAATGTAATGCTCCTCTTCAATTCAGAGATTTGAGAAAACTCATTTCCTGTTTCAAGTGCCTTGGCTTCTAAAGCTTTCCTCTTCCTAGCTCTGAATCTTGCCATTCTTTGCGCATCATGGAATCTTCTAACTGTAGCTTCCTCTTCTGTTTCATAAGGTTTTGTTACAGATCTAGATGTGGTTCTTCTTCTTTCCTTAGCTGAATTTGATTGTTTGTTCATTTTATACCTGTTCCACTTGTAATCATTCATTTCAACTGCTTCAAAATTATCTTCCTTTTTTTTCTTTTATTGATATACACGCATGTGTCAATTGCGTTTAATTTAAAAACTAATTACAGAAATGACGTATCAGCGTTGTTAAATTTGAGTCACGTGAAAAACTTTTGTTGTTACCTATTTTAAATTTCGACAAATATCTTTCACTATTTCGATATCTGTAATTATTTAAACTACAAATAAACAGACTGAAAATGACGTACGTGCACACAAGCTTCGGGTATTTAATTCTTTTTACTGGTATAGATTTGCGAAAAAACCTATCTGTCTTCTGCTTTGTATGTATTATTATCTCAAGGTGATTCATTCCTAAAATAGTAAGCTACAATAATTAATTGGCGGCATTTCTTGTATCTTCGGTTCTTGTAATTATCGATGTACTTTTCAATAATAAAGCACTTTGTTTAGTTCTTACCTTGGTTAATGTAATATAGACGTATAGTCAAATAAAATGACATCAAAATGTATAGATACATTTATTTTATAAATCAGCGTATGCTTATAAAATGTATTTAACGCTTAAAATGCATAGAGTAACATATTTAAATAGTGTTTATCTTATTTTGAAATGTATTTGCGTGATGTATATTTTAGAAAAACTGATTTCCGTGTTAATCAATTCAATTACTTCGATAAACCTACAGATAAATAAATACAAATCAAGCAAAATACATATCAGATTTCTTTCAATAATAAAATACTTTTTCATGTTACAGATCGTATAGAAAGGTTCTACATCACATTTGCTAAAGACACTTACAATAGAGGAATCCAGTCCACATGATCAGAAGATTAATATGTACATTTCATCATACGAATATTATTTCCTTTTATTATTAGTGATTCTTCCAGTATATCTATTTTTTAAATTATGGTCATGGTTAGGCTGGCAATTGTTTGTAAATAATTAATTAATACTACGTACATTCCACTTCTTTGGTTAATTTCACTTTGTATTCTTTCTAATACTTTAATCTCTTAAATTTTAGTAATATCAAGACTGCATATGTTTGTATGCAGCTATAATATATGTACATATGTAATATCTCATCAATATGTTAAATGAATTATCGTTGAATATTTATATATAAAAAAGTAAAAATTAAATTTTATTAGTAATTAAAAGTTCATCTAATCCCATCCTTCCTGTATGTTTCCATATTCTAAATCTGGCTACATCTTTTCGAGTAATAATTCCAATCACCTAAAAATAAGTATACATGTAAATATCGTTGTGTATTGCAGTATGCTGTAAAATACTTCAATCAGGAATACCTCATTTGTATCATTTACCACCGTTAAATGACGAAGGCCTAAAGCTCTAAAAAGTCTAAACGTTCGTGGCAGTGTTGCAGACTGAAAGTATAAATAATTTATATAATTGATGAAAATTTTTAATTAATGAATAGAATAATAATATGTTACAAACATGTTGTAATGTATAAGGAGAAGGATTCATGAAAGGTCTTAAATTAATCATGTAAGTTTTTTCTTCTTCGAGCACGGTCACTTGTTCAATTGTCGGATACCTAGGGTATTCTTTCCTAAACATTTTAATACTCAAATTTCTTTCCCAATATTCTGCGTACTCGTTAAAAATTTTATTTTGCAATAACACTATCAGTTGAGAACGCAAGATCAGACCACGAAATCGTCCATAAGAGTCGATTTCAGCCTACAATAAAAAACATTGTTACAACAAAATAAAAGTGTACAATTTTCAGAATAGTTGCGATAGTTGTTACCTGATCGCTACTAGGGGGATCAACTACAGGAAATCCATTAAATGTTACACATTTAAGAAGTTCCAGTATATGCCCCACATTTTCTACTGTTTTCAGAGTCACTACTGGATGACTCATTATTTCACTGGCATATATGTTGTTTGATAATGGTGGTGCTTCCCATGCTAATATCGGAATCCCGGCCATCTGTGTATGAATCTCATAAATTCCCTGAAAAAGAAATGCTATTGATATAATATGTAGACATTCTAAAATTTGAAGGCAAAGACATGACATGCCTCATTGAAAAAGTCTCCAACCCATTTAGCCATAATAAGAACTATTATAACTGGTAAACCGAAAGATATGCCTTGGGTGGCTTCTATTAGTATAGCAGTTAAACTTATTGTCATTCTAACTACTCCTCCCAATTGAGCAGCTGCACCTAATAAAGCATATTTTCCCGGATCCAAAACAACCTGTAATAATGTACAATATTTGACATTATATTTTTTATACGTCATGTTTTACTTTATAATTACGTTCTTACGCAATTCGGGAAAACTCTTGTAAGGCCTGATCCAATTAATCTTCCCCAAGCTGAACCAATCAGAAGAGATGGTATAAAAAGTCCACTGGACATAGATAGACCAAATGTAGCAACAGCCAGAAAGAAATATAAGACCACAAAAATTGCTAAAGTTAAATCATTATGAGAACCTATAAAAGGAACATCGATGAAATATATGTAGATTACTTTCTTTTTGTACACACGAATAACATACCTTTCGGATCGTGAAACAAAGATCGTACGCTACTTTCTGGTGTTTGAAACCACAAAGCTGCAACCGCGTTGTATTCACCTTCGTTACAATACATCTTAATGGGAAATTTAGTGGGATCTTTTCCTAATGGTTTACAATCATTTATGAAATAAATCATAATGAATCCCATTGTCGCGCTTAATGCGGCTACGGAAAGAGCTTCCACGACTTTCAACCATTTCTTTTTCATGTATTTCAAGCGAAAACAAGAAATCTTATAATTCAGATGATTCCAAGCAGAGCCTAAAACTCCACCTATCATTCCCATTATCATAAACAGAGGAATTTCATAAATCTGATACGGTATTGTATCAAATTTTCCAAGATTTAGCAAGCCCGGATAAGAAAGGTCACCGGGTCGTCCATGATACGTGCTGAGGACAATATTCAACGTAAATGTTGTAATCATGCTGGCAAAAAATGTTCTCCATGTAAGACTCTGATTAAAGAAACTAGTTCCCTCTTCAATGCTAAATAATACTCCTCCTGAAACATTTTGAATACGCTAATTAGTAGTACCGATACTAATTATCAATTAACGATTAGTATTTTCTCACCAATTGGCGCTCCAAATGCAGCAGATACACCAGATGCGGCACCTCCCGATACGAAGTCTCGTTTTTCATGATCCTCTCTAAAATATTTAAATATTTTAAAGTCTTTCCTAAAGGTAGTGCTTTTCCCCTGTGATATTCCTGCTGCTACAACAGCTCCAGCATGTATCATGGGCCCTTCCTATAAATGTATTTCATTCTTTACTAAAATATTTTTTGCCAT
The DNA here is from genome assembly GCF_051020975.1 of Osmia lignaria lignaria. Classification (NCBI taxonomy): domain Eukaryota; kingdom Metazoa; phylum Arthropoda; class Insecta; order Hymenoptera; family Megachilidae; genus Osmia; species Osmia lignaria. The sequence goes on from NC_135038.1 coordinate 11,345,990, forward strand.
TACTAATGTACGATAACGAAAAGAATAATAAATAATATTTACTTTTCCACCAGCTAGACCCCCCACTACAGTACAAATTACTCCAATTGCTTTTACTGCCAATGTTTTAATACGGACAACTCTAGGTACTTTAATTCCATTTAAATAACATTTCACTTGTGGAATACCACTGCCAGCAGCAACAGGTTCCACGTAAGCAACTAAAATAGCACCTATTAAAACGGGTGCAAAATTTAGGGCTAACCATATCAGATATGGTAGCCATAAACAGTTGTTTTCCACACACCGATCTACATCTGTTGTTTTTAATAAGGAACAATAACTACGCGCGTATATAGATTTCTACATTCATATATCTGTTGTCAAAGGATACATATTTTGAGAAAACCATATTTCAAGCCTGTTAATTCTTCTATAGATATATCAATAAAGCCCGCTATAAGCGCTGTGCAAATACCTATCAATAAGAAAATAAACCATCTGGCAAAATTTTTTCTAACTACAAATTTATATCCTTTTTTTCGTTCTTCATCTTGAAGAAGGTGATTCTCACAGGGATCATAATCTAAACTCTTAACAAAAGAAAAACCAAAAATGAAGATAAATATCATGTATCATACATGTATGAAAACCTAATTACTTTTAAGATAAGATAAAATAACATTCATGATGACTAATGTAATTCCACCGAAATGAAGATAAATATAATCTATAAACAATAAGAAATTAATGCTCCAAGAAATTAAAGCCATACATTTACGCATGGGAAGAATAAGTTACCTCATAGTTTGTAGATAAAAAATTAGTAGCTCCAGGAGTTATCTCTTCCGTATTAAGTCTCCTTGGGTTATTAGAAACTGCCTCTGTAATACTTTGTGAGGATGTACCGCTACGATTATAGGAAACATTCTGTCAAAAATGCAAAGACAAAGTATTAAACACAAAAATTAGTATAGTTCAATTTCTGTTAATTGTTATTTTAAGAGTGGAATAACAAAAGGTGTACGAGAGATGACAGGTGTTAAATGGGTTAGGACACTTGATCAAACAAAGACACCAACGAAATTAATTATCAAATAATAACATTCTTCTTACCCGAAATCTAACATTGATATCCTCGTTCGAATATGACGCAAAATTATTTCTCGGTTTCAACAGCCTTTCTTTGTCGTCTTCGTTGTCAACGCAGCTATCGACACTGTCATCGATGCTACTGTTAATTAACACGTTTACTTGCCTTGGCGAAGTTATCATTTTTATAATTTACTGTCACTCAAATCACATTTTAACGATTGAAAACAATCAAATCATTATTTAATCTAACTTTGCTATAGATCGCTGTTACCACATACTACATACTGAATACGAGGAAAAGAAACACTCATTCGCAACCTCGTGAGTAATATATGTATACTATGATAACCGGGAACGATATAGGATAGACCACTCACACAGTGCATTCAGTGTCGCATGATTTGGGAATTTCATGTCATGTCCTGAAATATAAGATATCATATTAATAAATTTTTAAAACTGAAAATATTGTGCCCGAGTTATTTTTATGTTATTTACCTTTATATTAATGCGCGCTTGGAAAATGATACATTTAGTGCCATCTGACAGTGAATGGTAAAACCAGTAAAAACGCTGCGATAAAATACCAATCGCAGTTGGTACAATAGGATGTGATTTTTAATATAAAATAAAAAAATGATTGAATTAAATTAAATCAATCAACAAGAAATCACATAATTACTTTATGCACGACAATACACAAGATTATAAATATTTCCTTCTTGATCCCTACCTATTGTGAAACTCATACAATTATATAATTGATGATAGTGTTACAATAAAATATTTTTTTTACATGATGTCGTGTTAATCACTAAACCCGTCCTTAAACTGTCAGTAGCCTCTGATTATATTATCTAGGAATATTATGAATGTATAAACATTTCCTAGTCAATAATATCAGTGGCTTTTTATGACACTTAGGTCGTTACATAAATACTGTTACGTATTCGCTACATTGTTCACTAAACTACATACTTTATTCTGCAGATAGATGATTTACCTATCTAATGTCTCGTAACCTTCCGGGAAAACGTGACAGTATGAGGAAAACTTTTCAGATGTTTCTGAAAGAAACGTCTTTTAATATTTCTGGGCTTTAGCATTTCTAACTTCCAAATAAAGAGTGAAGAGTGTATGAAGGGCTTCCAGTCTCGTTTCTTCATCAGAAGGAATATCAAGTAAATTACAAATGACATCGATCAACTCGGGTAATTCACAATCGAGCTGCGTGAAATCCAATTCAGCTTCGTTCAGCTTCTCCTCTACTTCGGTTGGCCATTGTTGAAGCAAAGAATCAATGTCAGGCATTGGTTTTGTTATGTGAACAGCCGGTGGATGCTTACTTCTATAAAGCTGATTCATATCCTCGATCCACTTGTCGATTGATTTACCATTTTTCTCTGCATCTTCGATCCTTTTGATCACTGTCTGCCTTGCTGCACCTGCGCTCTTCATGTAGCTACGTAGCTGCAGGTGCAGCACGGCTGGGTCCGATTGATTGGTGCAGGGTTCGTCCAAGACGGTTAAACCTATTTTATCCTCCGTTCCATCGGGTCGTGGAATCTTCAGGAAGGCGTCGATATCACCCACTGCTGGAATATAGTCGGGAATAAAGGGGATGAGTTTGTAATTCAGCTCTATCTTTTGTGGCGTGTACCTACAAGAGATAAAGTTATTAACTATTTTGTTGATTTTGAAGAGGTATACTAATTGGCCACAGAAGGTACCTCATTATGTTCTGAAACAGTTCCTTCACTTCTATGGATACCTCCAAATCCTCAAAATCTTTTGGATTATAAATTTCAACAGGCTGTGCATTAATGGTCCCCTCTATATCATCATCGTCGCTTTCTTCACTATCAGACGGATCACTGTTGATTCCCATTGACTTTCCAAAGCTATTCTCATTGTCAGAGTACCTTTGAAAAATGATAATAGTTGAACAATATTGCACTTGAATTAGGTATATAGTACCTTCTGAAGTCCAATTTTTCACGTGGTGAATTGATCCCCATAGCATCGCGACTTTCAGTCCTACGGGTCGGTCTAGGTCTCTTGGAACTTGAAGGTCTGTGACTCACAGGACTTTGTATCTCTTCGGCATTACGCACCTCTATGCTTTCATCAAATTTTGTAAACGCTGAAATATGTGCCTCCTCTTCGTCGCTGCTATCTTTGGTGTCCATAGTTGATCATTCCTAGAATTCTTAAAACAGTTGACTGCAATGGATGATTGTTTTGATTTTCATAGCTTTACTGTTTCTATGGTTTCTCGGAGGGTCGATGAGCGCAGGCTCGGCCTGTATATATGCTGAAAATAATTTATATTTCTATAATATCTTTAATATCTTCAAAACGAGTCAACTTCCGATTGTAAATTAATCAACTTTATTCGTAGAAAAATATTAATCAATACTGAGCTTAAATACCGAAGACCATAGTACTAAATAAAATGATCAATACAGTCACAAAAGTGAAAACAAAATTTCATCGAAACAAAACGATTCATAAAAATCGTGTAAATAAATTTCATCAATTTCAAAATTTTCCTACAATAAAAATAAACGATACGAAACGAATGTGTGTAAAAGTAGACGAGTCATCTATCAACAAGGTTGTTAAACAACAAGACAATCAAATTAAATAATTTTGGAAAAATTGAGACACTTATGCTCGCTCACGTTTCTAAAAACTTATGTCTGATAACGTTTAAACTGTCGTTAATTATTTATCTGTAACGTTGAAACAACCGAGACGTGTTACAGCAATATCTCTTCTTGAAGAATGTTTAGACTAATAGATATTAGTTTTGTCTCAATGTATAATTCCTATACAGGATATTTTCCATAAATTTGACCGCTCCTGGTTTTTCTGATAAGCCATTTTTGACTGCTCTTCTGATATATTCTCTCCATCGTTTGGGTGCTCTGAGAATTTTGCGGTTGAATGCTATTTAAACCAAAGATTGATCTTTTCGGGATGCTCGTAGTTCTCTTCTTGGCTGATCGAACTCTGATTACGTCCTCGTCGGAGAAGTTCCTTTTTGGAATTCGTCCACGTGTGCAGATCGAGTCGCCGCAAGCGTGGAAGCAGTTTGTTGAACTCGTGCTCGAAACACAGTAAGGATCTTCTGACAGACCTGCAGTCACTCTGCTAACAAGAAATTTCTAATAAATACTTGTATCAATTTTTATACAGAACAACTGGATATTTATTTTGCAGGTGAAGAAGAGTAAAACTAACGTTTCTATACCGGCAGAAGTATAAATTTGTCGACAGTCCTTTTCGCATTTGGATGCAAACATTACAAGGATGAAGAGCACGCTACAGAGGAGGGAAAATGCCAAAATATCAGCTGTTAAATTCCTAAACGTTAAACCACGAAATCTCGTGTCCGAAGCGTCGAAGTCATCGTTGATTGCGGCGATCCAGAAGAATTTCTGTAGAATCAAGTCCTGGAAAGAATACAAAAGAATCTGAAATACCAAGATAACGTAATTCAATGGTAATTAGATAACGAGAAGGTTAATCATGTAGTCATACTCGTAAGTAGATGAAAACTTGACGGACAATCAACTGCACGAGATAATAAATGTCGCTCAGGTTGTCCATTATCGATCGCCATTGACTGATCATCACGATCCTCTCGATCCAACTTACAAACGCGTATGGTGGAAATTTGTTAATCCATCTTTTGCCGAAAAATCTCACGTTGTTCTGTCGATTGCCCAGAATTTGACAAACGCTTCGCGATCAACCATTCGTCTTCATTTGTTATCATTATATGTAAATATGTATGTATTTATGGGGATCTAGAAGGAAAAAATACAATAACTCTCATTGTCAGTACATATCTTGATGACGAGCTGTAGAAATTTGGAATAATCATTATAATTTTTCTACAAAGTTGCTTCAATATTCCTCGCACGAGTCGTTTAACTGGTGCAGGCGGTTTAAACGCTAATCCTTTAATCTGGTACCGCGTGTTTGCCGTGTGACGCAAAGAGAAATCCATTTTCCCGTTTCTCACAATTTTACTCATCCAACATTGCAATACCGACACCTTGGACGATGTAGAAATTTCATGTTAATCAGAAAATATCTCATCGTTCCACGCTAATCCTTAATGTCAATTCAGGTTTATGGTATATCAGAAAGCAGACAGCTGTATATCATGTATCCTCTCCACGTGTTTCATAAACCAGATTATAACAGAGATACACCGTGTCGTTTCCATACTTTTTCTTTTCTCTTACTAACAATTCATTGTTTTTATATTATGAAATCCAAAGCGAATGGTTTTCTTCAGAGACCTTAAGACTTGCGCTTCTTTTTTAACTGTCTGTAACAGAAAAATATTTTTAACGATATTAACGATAATTTACTTTAATCCACGTACTTTTATGGTTTTACAATCTTGACCTATTCTTTTTGATCCACGCTGATAAAGGAACGGCTTGATTACGCGATTGTTTTATCAAAGACACAAGCTTTCCTTGCGATTGACGTTGAATTACACGTATTTATTGTCCTGAATTTATTGTCAATAAAGTTTATTAAATAACAAACAACACTGTTCAACTTGGATCCGTTTTATATTTCCTTTGTAATAATGTATTAAAGAAAATTTAATTAATAAATCCTGTAAACTTACCCAACTATAAATTACAGGTATAAATGCAAATTTATACAGAAACAATTACATAAGTTATTCGAGTATCTATCTGACAATGACTATCTTGACTATCTTCGAGGAAGAAGTATAGTGATTATCATGAATTTCAAGTAGGAGAAGAAAATTGTTAAAATGATCCTGCTTGTCCAAGAGAATACCTATCGAAATTAACGACACGTGTTGTATCGTATGATATAATACAGCTTAACAGAATTAGGAGGACAACGTCTAGGTGAGTCGTATCTAATCAAAGTACGCGTTTAAACCGAGCTGTATTTTGCAGAAGTTACGTCTCTGGAACAGGTAGTCGGTATCCTACTTCCATCAACTAACAATAAGCTTAGTAAAAAAAAAACTTCCGAAATTAACGACACGTGTTGTATCGTACAATCTAATACAGCTTAATAGAACCGATATGAATTAGGGGGACAACGTCTAGGTGAGTCGTATCTAATCGGAGTACGCGTTTAAACCGAGCTGTATTTTGCAGAAGGTACGTCTCTGGAACAGGTAGTCGGTATCCTACTTCCATCAACTAACAATAAGCTTAGTAAAAAAAAAACTTTCGAAATTAACGACACGTGTTGTATCGTACGATCTAATACAGCTTAACAGAACCGAGATGAATTAGGGGGGCAACGTGTAGGTGAGTCGTATCTAATCGGAGTACGCGTTTAAACCGAGCTGTATTTTGCAGAGGTACGTCTCTGGAACAGGTAGTCGGTCTCCTACTTCCATCAACTAAAAATAAGCTTAGTAAAAAAAAAAATGAACAATCCATGGTAGTAGCTTTTAGAATCATTGTTGAAGAATCCATCAATTTTTGCGGCATAGTATACCTTTTCCTGTTTAAATTATAACTTCTTTTCTTCATTTGTGTTTTATATTATACTGGTGTAATATTTACTATAAAATGTGAGATTAAGTTTGTATATAGAATGTGGTGAAAATTAAATATAAGATACTGATACCTTTAGAATGATGCACGAAGCTGAACGTAGTCTTTTGGAAGCACCGTTATTTGAACAACAGGAAGAAGTTTTGTGATGGTTTTTTACACGTCCATACACGAGTGTTTCTTGATACAAGGGATATTAATGTGAAAGTGCACTTCTTTGGAGAACATTCACAGAAGAAACTTTAAATGAAGTGAAATCTTTTGCAGCAGTATTCTGAAATTGTTAAACAGAGATGGAGAAGTTAGAGAATGGAATTTATGTAAGATATTTAAAAGAATGTAATGAAAATGAAGAATCAATTAGAGCTTTCGATTTATCAATTAAAATTTCCAGACGCAAAATGCCTTCACAAACAACGCTTTCCAGATGGAAGATATTCATCTTGAACAAAAGGAAAATAATTTTCCCGATGTTGAGAAATCATTGGAGAAGTCCAATGCTCAGCAGAAACCACCTTCAGAAAACAATACAGCAGTATGTCAACTTTTTCTTTGAAGAATATACGCAAATTACCTTGAATCATATTTCGTAATTTTTCATTTCTTAAATTTCTTCTTCTATAGAGAGCAGAATGGGGTGGAGGACTACAATTTTTAATGGCATGCATTGCCACTTCTGTGGGTCTTGGAAACGTATGGAGATTTCCATTCACTGCCTATGAGAATGGAGGTGGTGCTTTTCTGATACCTTACATCATAATTTTATTATTCGTCGGCAAACCTTTCTATTTTTTGGAAGGCCTTCTCGGTCAATTCACCAACAAATCATGCGCAAAAACATGGAACATGGTACCTGCAATGAAAGGTAATTTTTGTTGCAGATTGTTCAGTACTATTTCATGCACCAAGTGCTATACTCCAATTATTATTATTATCCTAGGTCTAGGATATGGACAAGCATTTGCAGCAACCTGCGTAGTGTCTTATTATTGCGCTCTAATGGGTTTGACGTTATACTATCTAGTAGCAAGTTTCCAATCTGAACTACCTTGGTCCTATTGTCGAGAAGAATGGCAGGGTCAATGCGTAGACGCTGTTTCGAAGGACAACAACATAAGCAAGAGCGCGAAGTTGCTTGATAACGATAACGGTACCCTTCGTAGCTCCGCAGAATTATACTTTAGGTTTGCAGCCTTTCACTTTGTTCGAAATTCTTCTTCTTCTGCTTCAATCCTCAATATTTCTATCGTCTTACAGGAAGATCGTTCTGAACGAGTATGACTCCATCGAGGATGGAATTGGTACTCCTTCCTGGCAACTCACCATCTGTCTTTTCTTAAGCTGGATGACGATATTCATCGTGCTTTGCAGAGGAATAAAAAGCACAGGAAAAGCAGTATATTTCCTAGCAATATTTCCTTATATCGTTATGATTGCTCTGTTACTTAGAGCAGTGACTTTGGATGGTGCTGTCGATGGGATTCTATTCCTAGTCACTCCGAAATGGGACAAATTGTGGCAACCCACTGTGTGGTATGCAGCAATTACCCAATGTTTCTTCTCCTTGTCAGTTTGCTTTGGTCCCATCCTTACTTACTCATCCTACAGTAATTTTGGGCACAACGTTACCAGGTAAGACTCTTCAGTGCATTATGTGTAGAATTTTTCAAACCTGGTATTCTTACAGATGTTGATTAATTTTAGGGATGTCATGATAGTGACCACTTTGGACACGTTTACAAGTCTGATAGCAGGTTGCACGATTTTCGGTATTCTAGGAAATTTAGCCCACGAGATAGGCACCGAAGACATATCAACAGTGGTCCGTGGAGGTACCGGACTAGCATTCATTTCTTATCCAGAAGCATTGTCTAGATTCAAATTGGTTCCCCAACTGTTTGCTGTTCTTTTCTTCGTGATGATGTTCGTCCTTGGCGTTGGAAGCGCAGTGGCTCTTTGCGGTGCCGTCTTCAGCATCCTCTGTGATCATTTTCCAAAAGTGAATCACTGGAAGTTGGTGCTGATGGTGTCGGTTTTCGGGTTCTTCGTTAGCCTCGTCTACGTCACTCCTGTGAGTCCTGTAAAATGAAACACAATGTAAATGGAAACATACGGAAGTGTTAAATTAATTACAATTGTTCCAGGGCGGTCAGTGGTTCATAACACTGGTAGATTATTATGGCGGCACGTTTGTGGCGATAATAGTGGGTGTATTAGAGATGGTAACTATTTTCTGGATCTATGGTCTGTCGAATTTTCTCAATGATATAGAGTTCATGCTGCGATCGAGACCCTCCTTCTATTGGAGACTCTGTTGGGCCTTCATCACGCCTGTATTGATGATTGTTATTTTAATTTACACGATCGCCACTTATGAACCACCTACTTATGATGGATTCATGTTTCCCACATATGCTTATGGTAAGTGATACAATTGTTATCTGAAAAATCAAAGATTAATCATTTGATTAACAAATATTCATAGGTATTGGCTGGTTCTTACTGTCCCTGGGAGTTTTAGCAATCCTTGGTTGCATTTTGCAGAAACTAATAGAGAAACGATCATCATCCTTGATAGAAGTGAGTATTTTCTATTAAATTCATGATTCTAATGTTAATTTACTTTTTATTTCATAGACTATTAAAGCAGCATTTAGGCCCGATGAGAATAAATGGGGACCCAGTGATCCTAAAATTCGGCTGAAATGGAAGGAGTTCATAGCCGAGAAGAATTTCCAACATCGAGGTGGCTTTGTCCAGACTTTTTTCAAATAAAAAACAATTCCTGTCTGTATACAATGGTGTGGTTTAATAAAATCCTCCCACATTTCTTCCTATATCTCGAAAGTCTTGAATCAAATAAAATCTTGAATTTCGTAAAGAACATAATTCAATTACTTTCGAACGTCCTTGAAGATAAAGAGAAAAGCGCAATTTTTCGAAAGAAACGACCTTCGATCGACAAAGGTAAACCTGTTACCCTCTTGCATCGGTCACGCTTGAAAGCGCTACTCTAATTAGAATTAACAAATCGCATTGAAAGGAGAACGATTAAATGGATTCTTTCTGAACGCAATACGGTCGTAAATAGAAAGTGAATACAAAACTGAAGCAGATTTTTGTATCGATTATTCAACACACGAATAGTACCGTTTCTTTTAAAATCCAAGACCGAGCGTAATCGTTTTCGTGTTTCCAATAGTGGATCAATTTACAAAGTAATTTTGCATATTTTACATTTATGATTGAAGAGTATTTTTTCATTAGAATTCTTATTTTTATCTCCATTCATTTTTTCTTCTGAAAGAATGAAGATGTCAAGATATTGATGATATAAAAAAGAAGATAGATAAAGTAAACAATGTTACTGGGAAGATGGTAATATAATGGTGACAAGATTTCTCACAGCATTCACTACTGATCTAGCCAGCTGCGAATGAACAAAGTCGTTGATCAGTCTTCCAAAAGCTGTTGCCTCGCAAAGATCAAGGAAAGAATTCAAATCCCATTAATCCTGTGCACCATCCATCATGGGCCAAACGAAGGTTCGTACTTATCTATAATTTAAAAGAAATAATAATTTCTATTTAACATTTCTTAACAATAAATAAGGATGTCCATTATAAATTCATAAGCTTGTCACTTTAAATGTCATGCATCTAATCTAAATTGCAGCTGTAAAATTGCATTAAGATCTCATTTCTTTATCTTATTATAGTAAGAACGTTGTCCAATTTTCAGACTTCTTGATCACATCAATTTCTTCAGTAATTTATATTAAACTAATTAATAATTCTATAGTAATAACAAAATAAACAATGAAAAAGGATTAAAAAAATATCTTCATTTTTTCTTCCTTATCTTGGCTGTTATTTCCATTTAAAGACCGATGGAAACTCAGATTCTTCCTTTGTGGCAGCAAAATACGATCTCACAGCAATTATACATAATTGTGGTTCACACGACGTCGAATGCAACATTCTTTGATATATCATAATTTCCCTTTACGTAAACGGTGCAGTAATTCCACTCGCTTAGTACTTTAGTCGTCACGTGTAAATGATGGGATAATAAGGTGCATGCACCGTTGTAGTCTACACACATGTTTTTGTCTATAGAATGATTTTATGAACAACGAAGGTGTTCAAGGAACGTACAGACTGTCTATTTCATCAGGCAACGAGAAACCACTTGAAAATGGAGTAAGCTTTAATATAAATGGATAATTCATTTAGCATCAAATTTACTCACTCTTTCCATTCTTCAGTCGCTGGCTGCTAAAATTGAAGAAGGAAACGAGAGGGCTCAATGGGGTAGCAACTTGGAGTTTTTGATGTCCTGTGTAGCATTCTCTGTTGGCCTTGGTAACGTTTGGAGGTTCCCATATACTGCCTACCAAAATGGAGGTGGTGCATTCCTAATACCTTATATCATTGTTCTCTTTATAATTGGTAAACCTATTTACTATATGGAAATGATCTTGGGGCAGTTTAGCAGTAGATCTTGCATTGAAGTTTGGTCTGTGTCTCCTGCCTTCAAAGGTACGATGCTACTTCTACAATACACAGTATTTCTTCCATTGATTACTTTCATTGTTTCAGGGATTGGTTATGGTGTTACTGTAGCCGTGTTTTTGGTGGTAACTTACTATTGTTCACTCATGGCATTGACAATGTACTATCTAATAGCAAGCTTTCAATCAGTTCTGCCATGGGCTTTTTGTTGGAAAGAATGGGGTGATGCTTGCTTCGACAGTACCTCCTCTAATACAGAAATAGTAAATGTCAGTAAAAGTAGTTCAGCTGATCTGTATTTTCGGTAGGTATGAAACAAAATTACACCTGGATACGATATAAATTTCTTTAAGGAATAAAGTCTCTCTTCTATTTCAGCAAAGTGGTTCTCAATGAAGTTGGAATACTAGAAGGATTAGGAGATCCATCTTGGAAGCTAGTCTCATCTCTCCTGGCTAGTTGGTTCTTTGTATTCATAGTGCTGAGAAACGGAGTGAAAAGCAGTGGTAAAGCTGCTTACTTTCTGGCCCTGTTTCCATACGTGATCATGATAAGCCTGTTAATAAGAGCAGTGACGTTAGAAGGAGCCGCGGATGGTATAATATTCTTGTTCAAACCAACCTGGGAAAAGATTTTTGATCCTTCAGTCTGGTATGCTGCTGTCACTCAGTCGTTCTTCTCTCTTGGTGTATGCTTTGGAGCTGTTATCATGTATTCCTCTTACAATAACTTCAACCATAATGTGTTAAGGTAATTTAAAAATATTTAACAATAAGATGCAGTTAAATATTTAACCCAGTAATATTATAAAAGACAAACCTTCCAGAGACTGTACATTGGTAACTACTCTGGACCTGTGTACCAGTCTCATAGCCGGAACTACCATCTTTGGTATCCTGGGTAATCTTGCTCACGAATCAGGAAAAGAAGACATCAGCACCGTGGTGCGCGCAGGAACAGGACTCGCTTTCATTTCTTATCCGGAAGCACTTGCAAAGTTCACGGTGGTACCACAATTATTTGCTGTACTCTTCTTCTTGATGATGTTCATATTAGGAATCGGTACCACTGTTGCCTTTGCTGGAGTCATTAGTAGCATCATCAAAGACAAATTTCCTCAACTTCCTGATTGGAAGGTCGCTGGCGGTGTTTCTTGTGCTGGCTTCCTGGTTGGAATCGTTTACTGTACTAGAGTGAGTATAATTTCATATTTCCACGGTACAGCTAAGTAATATAGTGTAATTTAGAAAATTTATAAATTGCTGTACAGGGAGGACAGTACATATTAAATCTGGTGGATTATTTTGGTGGAACGTTCATCATCGTTTTCTTAGCTTCTTTTGAAGTGATTGCTATTTCTTGGGTGTACGGTAAATCATTCAACATTCACCTTCAACATTCATTTCTTATTTGGATAGATTTTTAGCAATTGTTTACATTTTTGCAGGTGTTGATAATTTTTTGGATGACACTGAATTCATGGTCGGTTCCAGACCATCATTTTATTGGAGATTATGCTGGGGTTTCTTAACTCCTCTCTCTCTCTTCTCCATTCTAATCTATTTTCTATCAGAGTTGAGACCTATCACCTACAAGGATGAATATTATCCAACTTCCGCTTATGGTATATTCAAATATTTTTTCTATAAACACTTTGCAGTGTATTTCTGTTTAAATAAGAGTTTTCTGAATTTTCTAGTCGCTGGTTGGTTGATTTTGATACTGGGAGTGATACAACTTCCTATTTGGATCATTGTTGGCAGATTGAAACAGGAAAAAAGTGAATCTTGTTTAAATGTAAGTTATTGCTAAAGTATATACACACATTTATTAATATATTTAATAAAATTTTACTTCTCCGTGTTTTAGATGTTAAAACCAAATCCTGACTGGGGTCCAAAAGATCCAATAAAACACAAAGAATGGAAGGACTTTAAGGATTCAAAGAGGATAGCAAGGACGAACTCGAACAAGAAAAGATCAAGAATCATTGCTATGTTAATCGGAGATAATTAAATAGTAGCAGTAAGATTGATGAAATAAATGTATCTTCAATTGTTATCAATAAAATATTTCATCTACTTTTGTACACATTTTTTCCTGTTGAATAAATATTAAATTGTTATTTTATTTTAATGATAAGAATCGACAGGTATTAAAATCTAGTTTGAAGTATCGACAGTACTTCTCTAAAAAGAGATTCGTTATATTCAGTCTCTGATTATCTTCCTTTTCCCTTGTTTTTACCGATCAAGATGTGGACTAATTGGAGCCACTTGGGACCAGTTCGGAGACTCCTCTCCTTTGCTTTTTCTTCTTTGAAACGAAGCCAATCGTTCTTGTACTTAATTTCTCTGGGACCCCATTTCGGAGATGGACGCAAAGACTTCTCCAAATTCTACAGTAAGAACGTAAAGATAATTACTTAAGAAATGAACATAAAAGAAAACATAATGCAAGAAATATAAATAAATACAAACGATACCAGTAAAATTGATAGATCTCTATTTTTGTACATCCGTACAATCATCCAGAAAGGTATTTGTGAGACACTGAAGCAGAGTATAGCTATTCCAGTTGCATGAGCCCAAACCGGAAGCGGTTTGTCACCATACGTCAAGGGAGACAAGGTAGCGACGGTATAGAAGAAAATACATATCAAAATTAATGGTGTCACAATAAACCAACAGATCCTCCAGTAACAGCTCATTTTTCTGTCCAACATAAATTCTATATCGTCCAGTAAATTTTCTATACCTATTCACAGAAAAAATATAGAATAATACAGGAGATTCTAGTCGTGTTTAAAATGATATTGAAAAAGCTACAAACCATATACCCAAGTGACAGCAGTCATTTCAAAGGATGCCAAGACAAACACAACAAATGATGTGTCATAGTAATCAACCAATGTTAACAAGAATTGTCCACCCTGAACACAAAGAATAGAATCAATATATTAATTAAATCAATGTCATTTTTTGTGTGTACCTACTGATAACAGATATCTTTCAAGTGTGAATTTAAACAGTGATTTATAAAAGCAGCATTCCTGATTTTAATCAATGATGATAAAATTGTTTGAAATTGATAGAACTATTTATTTTACATACCGGAGTTACGAATACTGTACTAATAAGAAATCCAATTGAACAAACTGAAACGACAACTTTCCATAATTTTTCATTCGGTAACTTTTCTTTCAGAGCAACAACTATTGCAGAAACCATTCCAACGATGCTTCCCACTCCCAGTACAAACATCATTACGAAAAACAGCACTGAAAATAACTGTAAAATACATTTTTTCTTAACGATCATCCTGAAATGAATTCATTGATTTAGATATGTAAGAAATACATCAAAAGCATATAATCAGGTAATCTTGTAAACAGTTTGATTAAAACATCTTTATAATATATCATGATCTCTATCATTTCGAGAACAACTTGTTTACCTGTGGCAGCCATCCAAATTTGGCTATCGCATCCGGATATGAAATAAATGCTAGAGCAGCTCCAGATTTCACTACTGTACCAATGTCTTCAACGTCCATTTCATGAGCTAGATTACCGAGGATTCCAAAGATCGTGCACCCTGCTATTAAACTGGTCAGTGTATCAAGACTGGTCACAATCATAGCGTCTCTGAAATATAAAATCTCCATCAGAATTGTGTTTCTTGAAATTATACATAACGAAGAAATAATCGATGAGGCTGTTGTTTCTTTATCACTCGAGGTACCAACGACCATCCTCACCTATAAACATTGTGTTTGAAGTCATTGTGACTGGAGTAAGTGATAATAGCACCAAAACAAACAGAAAGGGAGAAGAAACATTGCGTTACAGCCGCGTACCACACAGTTGGCTTCAAAAGCATGGACCATTTTGGAGTAATGAAAAACAGAATTCCATTCAGTGCCCCTTCAAGGGTGACTGCTCTGATTAAAAGACTGATCAAAATGATATATGGGAAAATAGCGAGGAAATAAGAAGCTTTTCCTGAACTTTTCACACCCTTGAACGTGATGAGAACAACAGATAACCAGCTGAAAATAAGACACAGGGTCAATTTCCAATCGGGCAATCCGATTCCATCGTCGATATTGTCTTTCTCTTGAAGTATCACTTTCCTGAAATTATAAAAATAATTTCAGGCTGATGCAGGTTTATAAGAAATTTCATGTTTTACAATTAATAAATTTTATCAAAGAATATCATGTAAAAAAAATTACAAGAAAAACAATTCTGCTGAACTTCTGCGTTGATGATCGTCATTCCTAAAATTTGTAAACATGGTGTCATTTTTATCACTGATCTTTCTACCGGAATCAACGCAAGAATCACCCCATTCTTCTCTGCATTTGGCCCAAGGTAGTTCAGCAGAAAAGGAGTTGACGAGGTAGATCAGTGACAGAGCCAACAATGAGCTATAATATGTCATCACTGCGATATTGGAATAAAACTGAGACCAGCCAACACCTGGAATAATAAAATTACATTAAAATGCCTATAAACAGACTATCAGTTGATAAGGTGTTAAATGAAATGAAATTACCAACGAAAGCAGGAGACAGTTTCCAAACTCTGATCGATGAAGATGAAGAAAACTGACCGAGTACCATTTCTAAATAATAAAAAGGTTTTCCAACAAGGAAAAGAACAATGATATAGGGGATGAGGAACGCTCCACCACCGTTTTCGTAGGCGATGAATGGAAATCTCCAAATATTTCCAAAACCAATGGACATAGCGATGCAGGACATCAAAAACTCGATGCTGTTGTTCCATGTATATTTATCTATCGGTTCCTTCGTGATCTCTGAACACCTGGAGAGCTGAGACTCCCTTGGTTTTTCAGAAGACGTCTTTCTTTTTTCTCTTTCGTCCAAAACGAATGCCTTGTTCCACTGTCCCTGTTCTGGGTCGTCGTTCTGCCACATATTGCACAAATTACGAAAGCTCGTTATACAATTTTTCGTCGCCTTATACCTTTCAGATAGCGGGGAATTAACTTTAAGCCCTTTATGCGCAACAGGTTACACCTTATCTTGATATCACTGTGCTGTTTTAGCAATGAAAAAGGAAAAAAAAAAAGTGAATAAAATTAGTGTCTTTTATTGTTTGGCCTTATGACGAAATCGTCGAAAGTTGCTCTTGCTTTTTATAACTTTGTAACGTAGGATCATTGAAGTTTTCATTGTGATGCTGATGAGAACTGGTGAGATTTCTTTGAATTTTTATAGTTGGTGTGATGTTTGTGACGATATTTGATTATTGCTTCTTCAGATCTTCTCAATAATTTATAACATTAGATGATAGTTCTTCCAAGTTACATTGATGCTTCTGATGAGAGTGATGACAGCGTTGATGACGAGGATGTTGAACTAGAAGGTAATCAACTAAAAGGGGGAAAAAGGTCTGTCTTTACTCACCGTTTTCTCCTTCATTCTGCACTGAAACAACCGATTTAAAGAAGTATTATGAATAGAACATTACACGTGGGCGATCGACATCGAGCATCTGCTCTTATATCACAAAGCTGGTACGTTGATACCAGACTACACCGAACAATCAAAAATCCTTGATGATAAAGCGATCATGATCCCAACATTTAGATTATATTGCAATTCTCTACACCCGATCTGATAACGAGAGATCTAACGGATTACATGCTTGAACGTAAGTTGAAATTGATAATTTGACAATAAATATTTAACAATATTTATTAACATTTCATTCTATGTTAAAAAGAAAAGGGACGAGGAAAAAGAAAAATATAAGTAACGTGATTTTGTGTCTGATTAATCAATGATTTGATGACTAATTTATTGTAGAAAGATGTGTTTAATAAATAAAAAATGTGTATATTAAAATACTCTCAACGGCAGTTGCAATTACCTCATCACAATCATCCCATATACGTTTGGCTGCTATTCCAGTATATGTATAATAATACTGTGTCTTATGTTGCTACAAATCAGCTTTTCTTTGAAAATAATAAACATTTGACCTCAAGATTATTCTTGGAAGTCAATTTTATCCAACTGAGCTGATTAGTCTGAATTGGTTACAAATCAATTTTTATCAAATCAACTACCTTTCAATCTAAAAAATTTTACAATAATTTTACGAAAAGCAAATGGATTTTTAATGAAAACTAACACACAGGTACAAATGATTCGTAGAACGGCGAGCTGAAAAATTTCAAAAGGAAAGAAACTACAGAACGAGTCTACTTAAAATTCTACTTATACGGGATTTCAAAATACACCCTGTACATAAGCTTCAGATATTAAACTACATCTACAAAAAAAAAAATTAAAGCAAAGAATACTGAAACTATAAAAGTGACTAAGAGAATTCATTTAAAAAAATTGCATGACTGAAACGATACCGTAGAATTATGTAGAATGAAGAACATGTTTCTTATTTACTATTACACGAGTTTGTCCTCCCAACACAGCAATACGTAAACGAATTGCTTAATTCTCGAGCATTGCCGTTTTTCTTTTATTTTCCTTCTGATCTCTTTGAATTCGCTCCAGGAAGCCAGTTCTCTGGTATTTTTGGGTCCCCAATTCGGGGAGGGTCTAAAGGCAGATTTGATCATCTGCAAATACAAGTGAACACTTAACATCTTATTACTTTGATATATTTCCACATGATTTTTACCTCAGAGACTTGTAAATTCTTTTTGGAAATTATAGTGTACATCATCCAGAATGGAATTTGTAGTATGCCAAAGGCACAAATGGTCCATCCAGCAGCTGTAATGTTATCATGATAAATAATTTAATTATACATTAAAATATACGTTTATATGGTATTAAAACCAACCATGTGCACTGTCTGGATAGGAAATACCGCTGTAAGTAAGTGGTTGTAAGGTAGCTAAAGTATAAATTAAAATCACAGCTAGTAGAAGAGGGGTAATAACGCTCCAACAGACTCTCCAATAAACGGACGGTCTTCTCTTCAGCATGTACTCCACGTCGTCCAAGAAATTCTCCAAACCGTACACCCAGAAAATACCGGTTATCTCTAGGGTAGCTAAGATGAAGACGATGAAAGAGCCGGCGTAATAATCGACCAATTCTAACATGAACTGACCACCCTGTGAATAAATAAAAATTCATTAAATAATTTTCAATTGGGAGCTTGAAAAGATTACTTACAGGTGTACAATAAATCATGCCAACGCAAAATCCGAATATAACTGTACCGAGTACAACATAGATATACTTGAAACTTGGAAACTGATCGCTGACAATGGTGATAATTGCACCTGCCAATGCAATGGCACTTCCTATACCAAGGACGTATAACATCAGAAAGAACAAGACTGAAAACAGCTGCAAAGGATAATGATAATTAGATAGAGAATTAGTGTGAACGGTAAATTGAATGCTCGTTAAATTCTTCACCTGTGGAAGGACGGTGAATTTTGCTATAGCATCAGGATAAGAGACAAACGCAAGACCGGTTCCACCTCGGACCACGTTACGGATGTCTTCGACACCCAGTTCATGCGCCAAGTTCCCCAGGATCCCAAAAATAGTGAAACCTGCCATTAAACTGGTGAATGTATCCAGAGTCGTCACCACGATAACGTCTCTAGGATGAAATAAAATTCAGAATTGAAAATGGACACATTCTCTTGAATTGAATATTCAGGCTCTTACATTACATAACATTGATAAGGTCGAATAGCAAATATAAATTCCAACGCGTGAAATCGCTCTTCCATTTAATCATTATTTTATGTTGAAAGAGTAACCTGTATATATTGTGTCTAAAATCGTTGTAGGACGAGTACATGACGACACCACCGAAGCACACCGACAGTGAAAAGAAGCACTGTGTTACAGCAGCGTACCAAACGTTCGCATCGAACAGCTTCCCCCAATCCGGCTTGATGAAGAAAATAATCCCGTTCACGGCACCGTCCAGCGTTACCGCTCTGATCAGCAAGCTGATCATGATGATGTAAGGGAAAATAGCGAGGAAATAGGCTGCCTTTCCAGAACTCTTCACTCCCCGTGCAAGGACAGCGAATATACAACTCCAAGCGACCAGTAGACAAATTGTCAGCTTCCAATCTGGAGCTCCAATACCATCGTCGATGTTTGTCTTTTCTTTCAACACCACTCTTCTATAATTAAAAATGTTTCTATATGTAGACTATGACCTTAAACCGCATGATTCATGGATGACAATAATAGAGCTACGCAATCTGGAACACCTTGAGATAATAGAGATTACTATAAAAACATGTTTTCGTCGCGAAATTCACCTAAAATACAGTTCAGCAGAAGTAATCATAGCTGTTCCATTTCGTTCGGTGACGTTATAGGATCCTCCTGAGTCGACGCAAGAATCTCCCCATTCTTCGAGACACGTGGACCAAGGAAGTTGTGATTGAAAGCTTCCAATTAGATAATAAAGTGTCACAGACATAAGAGAACAATAGTAGGTTCCCACAGCGAGCATGGAGAACATCTGTGCCCAGCCTACGCCCCGAAATCCTGGTGCTATGAACAATTAAGTCCAAATTAAATTTTTAAGAACTTGCGAAATATAATCTTCAAAAGTTTATAAAATTCAAATTATTCATACCTGCTGACCACATTTTCACCGAAGATCTGCTGCAAAATTGCCCCATTATCATCTCTAGATAGTAAAACGGTTTGCCGACCAAGAAGAGGACGATGATGTATGGTATCAGGAACACTCCACCACCATTTTCATAAGCGGTGAATGGGAATCTCCAAACATTGCCAAGACCAATGGACATGGCAATACAGGACATCAGAAATTCCATTTCATTGCCCCAGGTTGCTCTTTCTGTTTCATTCTCCACAATCGACTGTTTTTAAGAAGAATATTTTTACACGAACATTGTCTTTATGTACAGAATGGAAAGTAGAATTTTCTGATTTTTATAAGCATACCATTTCCTCTGGAAGTGATAAGGAAAGTGGTAATTTGCGATCGTCCTGGACCCCATAATTAAAGTTGAAGGAATCATTTGCTTGAAACTAAAATCACTTACAACTTTAATCGATCTACCTTGAGTTAAAGCTTCATATTCTACATCCTACATTTAAATAGTTACCTTCTTATCACCGTCTACGTTGGATCCCTGAAAGTCAGTGGTTTTGTGTTCGTCGTCCCCAACAAAAGCAGCATTTTGTCTTCCTTGCTGCAACAAAAGCGTTAGATCAGAGTAATATTTTTCAAAGGAAAATAACAGTTACATCTTTGAACGAACAAAAATCGAGAGTAAAAACTGTATTCTATGGATCTACGTTCGCGTTCGTTGCACTCGCTGCGTTCTTCTGTCTTTTTCTGTCGTGTAGATTGAAAGAACCGTCACATGAAACAACTAACATCATTCTTGTTTAACATCCAAGGACACTTTCCAAAGTCTACACGCGATGCGCTTGGTAAATTACATCTCTGGATGTTCGGAGTACGTAAATCGGCCTGGTGACTTCAATGCTCGCACGCGAACGCATTTTAAAATATCGACTACCTACTTCTCTACAAGAATTTATAGAAAAAAAAAGGCTATCTACTTATTGCGAACAACACAAACATAACACCGTCCGTCGATGAATTAATTATTACTAATGAATAAAAGCCGGATAACAGTGATCGTGCATCTTCTACAGAAATGCAAGACGTTGATAAGCACGATTGCATGGTGTATCGCTGTTTCAGAACCGCATTCCTCCAATGTTGTTACACACAACGTTCCAAACATTTTAGTTCATCGTTGAGTCTCGAAACGGTATTTCAAAACGTTCATTGACATTCGCGCAAACAGCAGACCACTCTTGTAGAAGTGTCTGATGCAACGCACTATCGAATTATTTAAAAAATCCCGATTCCCAACTAGTCACAAGTAATCCTGGCTATCCGATTTCCAAACGTTACTTCAGACTTCTGGATGAAAGGTATAAGAAGTATGTTGTAAGAAATTAATTATTAAAAGCGAAGGTCGGTACGTACTTAAATGAATTTTATGAATCTTTATAGTATTCAAAATATTTTCTTGGGAGAGTCATAATTATTACATTCATTGCTTGTTTGTGTACTTATCAAATGACCCACGTAGAAGATGCAACTATTTTCGCCCCTCCGCTTTCGTTTTGTTACACTTTACATGTTTCTGTTGTTCACTTCTAGAATAATTAGTGTGCCCCGTTGCGTAAACGAAGCCGGTTCAACAGCTTTGCAATCATTTTGTAATGTCAAACGTGATACTTTGGCCTGTTATTACAGTCGCTAGTCTAGTGGACACCTTAGCTTTCATTGTGCTCTAAAAAAAAAAAAAAAAAAAAAAAAAGAGGGATATTCGTTTTTTTTTGTCGAGAGAAAAAGTATATAAAAATTTAGGTCGTAAAGTTGAAAGGACGGAAGAAAGCAACAAAGATACTTTCACGATCCATTTAGCTGATTTTTCGTGAACAACGTTACATCACAACGAAAGCGATTGTCTCTTTACTTTCATGTACATAGTCGCTTCGCGTCCTCCTTATTATCTCTTTGACGGAATAATAATTCAAGTGTTAATTACTTTCGCTGCAAACGCACGATTCGTGTCAGATATCTTGAAACTAATGTATTCATTTATAAATTTTTACTTTATATTTTTTATTTTCCAGCTTTGCAACGAGTCAGATTAATAACTTGCGTGCATTAACATTTAATAAATGTATGCAATGACATTTTCCAAGTGAAGAATTCGAATAAATTGAAATCCAGAAAAAGTAATGAAAAGGTCAAGGTGTTATTGTTCGATTGCTTGACAATTTTTCGGGGCTGAACAGCGAAAGCGATGATCGTCGTTGAGTCACGTACTATGCATTGTAAATGCACGTTGCATTGAAATCCAAATACCAGCAGCACTCTCACGCGACCTTACGAAACGTATTCACATGACTCTTCGTTCCCTTTGTTTTGATTATGGCAACACGTGTCGTTTCTCACCACGTGGTTGCCTACTGAAACCCAGCATCGAGCAACTGTTTATTTCAGAACACTCCTTACAAACTGTTCTTATATAATGACAATTACAATTGTTGGAAAGAAGGAATCTATGTTTATCAGTCCTTCAAGCTTAAAATAACGAATCTTTTCAAGAAACATGTACATATAAAAAAAAGATTACCATGATGTAATATAAATCATGAAATAATCTTAATTTTTTACAATACCTATAATAGAACAAGGGTCAGTAAATTGTTGAACGTTAATGTAGAAACAGGTAGCCGGTTATTAGCATAAAGATTCAATGATAAATCATACCTTGTGCATGTTCTCAATTCAGCGGCTAATTGGAATGACAGCAAGGACGAGGGATATCCGATCAGGAGGTTGAGTGTCGTAAAACGCGCAGAAGGTCTCGAACTTACAGCTTTGTGACATCTATAGCACCGGTCGCGACAAGTGTATCCTATCACCTTCACGAGGACCAAACAACAACTGACCTGGGACCAGCTACGGTGCGCTTGTCATGAAAGTAATCGAAGTAGGGATCGCAAAAGCTTGACTGAATCAAGAAGGGGGAAATGCGATTCCCGTTTTCTACCTGCTCTCTGTTGTCATTTCTCCTTCCATCATCATATGGCTTCTTGTTTTATTACTACTCTTTCTTCCTTCCTTTTCAGTACAATTATGGTCATAAAAAAAAAAAATCAACACCCTGAGGGCTTCCGGTTTCAACATCTTCTATAGTCATTGATTCTTTTTACCTGAATGAAAGTTACATTATGAATTTTTAAGAATTCATATAATAGTAATTGCCAGAGAATATTAATTGTTCAGATCAAAGGAATAAAATTATTTGAAGAAACCTCTGGTCTTTTGCACGGGCTGAGCTTAACGAACCTTGCTAATTATTCGACCTCCTTGCATCAAGGATGAATGTAAATTGCAGCGACACTGGGATGCTGGAAGAACGAGAAAAGAAACAGGAAATCGAGATAAATGCATTTGAAACTCAACAAACTCTTCTTTAAATTTAAGCGTCTTCTGCCTCCATCTTCGTTTACTGTAACATTAAATTAAACAATGTAAATGTTCAGTTTAAACATAAAATGAAATGAAATTAATTAAAATATTAAATATACCTGAATGATTTTATCCTTATTTATATAACGTACTGTTAGTAGTTAAAATGTTAAGAACGATTTGCATTTCGATTAAGTCAGGGGAATTCCATTTACGCAAGCTTGAGAGGTCTCGAAACGGGAGATCCTAATTTTTTTTTTCTTGTCCCAGCAAATGTAGTCGCCAATTCGAAGACCATTACCTTAGCAAACGTCCTTCGGCAGTAGTTAAGGGACAAGGGGATCTATACAAGTGAAAGTAAAAAGCGATCCAGTTAAATCTGACGTTAACTGGATAATCGTGATCGAAACCGACTTGTGATAACATTATTTTTGCATCGCTACTGAACAAATGGTTATTCAATTAATGTTTTATAAATTATTAACAGAGAAATAAATTAAACTGAAAGATCGTATCTCTTATAGCGGTCAAATTACATTTTTCTAGCTCAACGAACGATATATCCGATATATAAATCAACAGACAAAAAAATGATCAGAGTTTCATCTGTTCTACAACAATTCTAATGTACAATGGTAATCTAAATTGCATCAACGCGAATATTTAGACAGGAAGTCTAAACTACCACTTTTCAATTGAAAGTAAAATAATAGCAATTTTAATTTAGCCTTTACCATGAATCTACTTCAATTTTATATAACATGTTTGATGGCAACAGATCATTTTGCTGTTGTCTTTGTTTAGAATTATGTTCTTCTTCCGTCGTTTCCAGCATCCGTGCATCCGCCTATATAATTCCTGCTGGAACGGGACAGGACAACGATGTTCCTGACTGATGTCTTCACGCATTGCGAGTCGTGGATTCCATCTGCGTTACGTAGTGCGAATTGAAGCGTTTTCTAACCGGATGACAGGTAGAGTGAACGGTCAAGGCTTCCCCGAAGAACTGGTCGAGGCAGTTTTCTTGCTCTTGATTCCTGACAACAAAGACCCATTTTATTAGACGTCGAATTAGAAAACACGTGCCGCGTTCGAGGGCCAAAAACAGGTGTGCAAAGTGTTAGGAAACATCTAAAGCCGTTTCGGTTGTTAAAATAAATCAGTAATTTTTCAACTGTATTTACCATAAAGATGTACTTACATTCTCATTTACCTTTATTCTGATTCTCAACGTTGTTACGCCATCAATTAACGTTCGACAATGATTTGTGCGAATTTAATTTTTTCTGAATTTTGATTACCTTGGCAAAGTTCAAGCTTAGTAATAACGTATCCGCTAATTTGTGTGACACTTCTTTTCTGCTATTCCGACCAGATTAATGAATTATTAATCCAAGATACACCAGGAGTTCGATATTTCAAACGTTTAGGTTTTACGATTAGATCAACCGTCAAATGCACTGCGTCGGTAATTATTATCGACTGCCATTCGAATTTCAAAAAAGAACATACAAAATGACGTACATAGTTTCATAGTTTCACACTGTGGTCATCTGTGAATTTCTATTAAATTATGAAAAGTTAATATTATTTAATTTTTCGTATGCGTGCTCTTATATTTTACATAGAATTACACAAAACTTACAATACCCACTTGTGATGTAATTCAAATTGAAATTTAATTACATGAATACGCATGCGCACTTTGTACGCTGTTTACAAAGCGAGGTTATGTATATCAAAAGCAACACATTTTGTGTACAGAAGGAACGTGTAGTAAAACCCAGAAAATAAAGAAAAGTGTAATAGTAGTTTAGAAGATTATTGTATAAAGCTGATTGTTATATACTTAAGAAATGGATGACGAAGCTGAAACATATAAATTATGGCGAATAAGGAAAACAGTGATGCAATTGTGTCATGATCGAGGTTATCTCGTTACGCAGGATGAATTGGATCAAACTTTAGAACAGTTTAAAGAACAGTTCGGTGATAAACCGAGTGAAAAAAGGCCAGCCCGTAGCGATCTTATTGTCTTGGTAGCGCACAATGACGATCCGACTGATCAGCTTTTTGTATTTTTCCCAGATGAACCAAAGATTGGAATTAAAACCATTAAAACTTATTGTCAACGTATGCAAGAAGAAAAAATTCATAGGTAATGCTTCTGAATCATAATCGCTTAATAATCTTGTTATTAAAACAAACCTCAATGTTGAAAGTCTGTTGACATAAGACCGATACTTTGTTTTATGATAGGGCTATCATTGTTGTACAGCAAGGGATGACACCATCTGCTAAACAATCATTGGTTGACATGGCACCAAAATATATATTAGAACAGTTCCTAGAGTCTGAATTACTTATCAATATCACAGAACACGAATTGGTACCTGAACACATAGTGCTTACTCCAGATGAGAAGGAAGAATTGCTTAGCAGGTATAAATTAAAAGAAAATCAATTAATGCGTATACAAGTTGGTGATCCAGTGGCACGTTATTTTGGTTTAAAACGTGGACAGGTTGTAAAAATCATTAGGCCTTCTGAAACTGCTGGAAGATATATTTCTTATAGACTTGTATGTTAAATAAATACTTTTATAACAAAGAATTTATGGTTAAGAATGGATTGTTAAGTGTAAATTACAAACTACATAATTTTTATAATTATCATATAAAAACAAAATTGATAAATCTATTTTATCAGTTATAAAAAATAGAATAGACAATCATATTTTTACATAGTCTTTTATTATACTATCATAATTATGTTTAATAATTACATAATAAATAGTTTAATATCAACTATACAGGAGGCAGTTAATAACTTTTCATTGGCTTGCCATTAACTTAAAAAGACAATACAGTTTTATACAGTTTACAATCAATCCATAAAATCAGAGTCAACAAAATGAAATTTGTTCAAATATATATATTTTATTATACTTCATTATTATACACTTCTTGGTCCAGATATATCATGGTATATTGTCATAAGACAACTCAATTCCAAATTCACTCAAGCAATTGTACACATATAATTCCACAAAATTCTTTATAATAATTGTATGCGTATATTGCTTTATTAATTTTACTTTAACATTTAATATTAAGTACTTGGAAAACAAAAATAATACATTCATAAACACACGCTAGTAACAAATCATAAAATTGTATAACTATGATTAAAGACTAAAACCATTTTAAAACGTATAAAACAATTAAATTTGTTTAGTATATACTTTGAAAAATCTATGCTACTAATTTCTCATAAGTTGTGATAAAGTTTCACTATACCACATTCATATTTATGATAACATCAACCATAAAACTAGAATAAAAGTGATAAATCTGTGTTCTAGCAGTTTCAAACACTATCGTGATGATATTATTCACCTTTCAATCTCATTAGCGTAATACTTACATTATCAGGAACTACATAGAGTAAATAATCTCAAAAATACTGGCACTAAGGGGAGAAACAATTGCATTTTAATCTTAAATGTTCATAACCACAGTTTTTATATGATATTGAAATAAAAGATCATATTCTTGGCAATCGCGTCATCGCGTAATTATTGCAGTCTTTGTATATCAGAAACTATCGTTTTAGATTATTTGCTTTCTTTTGTTTATCTATTTTAAATATAGTGCATGCATAGATACTTATCTATAATGATTTGACAAAACAGCTAAGATATTTCACTTTCAATATGAACAGTTTTTTGGTTCTAATAAAATAGCTGTGGATATGGGCATAAGTAAATAAAGCATATAAATATAATTAATATAATATATTGTTATCAATAAAATGTAACATAACGAATAATAATTAGTATAATAATAATAATAATAATAATAATAATAATAATTACACAATAAAACTACGTATTTCAAATGTTTACACGGAAATAAGAAAGTGAGAATTACCGAAATAATCAGATAAAAAGAAGTATTTAAAAATATACACGATTTTTAGATTATTTTTCTCAACTAATCCGTTTTAAGACAGAAACGTTATACATACCATTCGTTCAAAAGTCAAGTCTATTTCGCATGGCCGATTTCTTATACCGTATGTATCGCTTTTTGGCATGTCAGAAAAATGCATTACAGGGAATAAAATCATTATAAAAACTCCGTGAACACCGTGAACTGAAATTAACGTTTCACATAAAAGACAATATATTTATTCTAATTTTCTAAGTTTTTCCATTCGTTAATGTTTCTTAAATTACAATGAATAAATCAGTCGCTCGTTGTGTTTGAGTTTCAATGTGAATATGTATGTACCACGTTCGTGTAAAAAACTTGTATTACATTTAACTCCTTTTCCATCATAAAAATCTCTGGAAAATAAACACCACATCTCGAACGAACAAATTTATGTCGTAGCATATTTGATAGTAGTAAAAATAAGATCTTTCAGCATTATTGGCGAAAACAAGAACGCGAAAACACCTTGCTTAAGACGTTTCTTACTTCCTTTGCTAATACTTAAAAAGGATTTACCTCAAAAGATGTCAGAATTGTTATTCAACGTACAGTCTGAAAAGTACAAGTCTATATTATATAATACACAGCAAATATATCTGATGTATTGATATCAGATGTATCTTAACCATTGGAAGAATCCTTTCTTCCGCAAATATTTGTAAAAATATTCACAACATAGAGGCAGAATGGTGTGCATTTTATGCCAAAAGGCGACGCGTTTTTAATACTACATCTATATAAAGTTCTTGTATCTTGCGTATGGGTAGTTTACTAGGCTCTTTATCACCAAGGTCCCCCGTTCTTCGAACAGCAAATTTGTATTGAAAAATACAATTGTTTATGTCAGCCCGCTTATAAACCTGTCTTTCGAAACAATAAGCATTTATCGGTTTTTAATACAACCAATACTTCTCATTATTGATGTATACAGCTGATGATGTACGTCTTCGTACATGTACTCCATTAATGGACTACCAAGGTATAGGAAACACCAAGTTTCGTTCATCCCGTGTAAATACTATAAATGTATCATTACGTTCTACTCAAGTATTCACGAAAATGAAATGAGATTGTTAGATGTGTCTACCGTACACATACAGAGTCTATTAATAACTTTGAATGGTACCGATATCAGTCCCATTGAAAAATTTCTCTTTACAGTTTCAATGATAACAAAACAAACGCATTCTACCCTGTTGTATGCTGTATCAAGGAACTCTACGCTCGCTTACGTGAAATTACCGAACATGGAAAAGCTTTTTCAGTGAGACCAATAAACAGCATCAAAGATATATCGAGCTCGATTAAACAACTCTACGTCTAGACCACCAATACATCCTGGTAGCCCATTCAATAGGTGGAGTTTGTAAAATATTGTTGATTAATTCTGCAGTAAGTCTGATCCTGTATGTGATAGTGGTGGGATAAAGCGGCCGATGCCTCTGGCCTCTGTGCGCGCAACATGAGGCCTGAAATAAATCCTTATTTGATTGGAAGACATTTGAAATGGAGAAATTAATAATCAAGATGTTATTGAAAGCATTGCTAACCTAGGAGTGATATGGAGTAACATATGTAGATGGAAAGAGACCCCGCCTATTACCAATTTCACCGTGCCACCAGTGTTGATCCGTGCGATCAGTAACAGTAATTACATCGCCCCGTTTGAATTCCAGTTCACCAGGTTCCTGGGGTTGGAAATCGTACAGTGCTTGTACTAAACACTGTAACACAAAATACCGCATAATTATTTTCAGTTGATATTCATTTGATTTCAGTGATGATCGTATGAGACGTAATTACTTCTTCTGGAACCATATCCCTTAATTTAACGTCTTGCGAGCGAGATACAGATGCTGTACGATGATATTCTACTAATTCATTAAGACTGTTAAATTTAACCACCCATAGAAAGAATTTGCCCTGAGCGTCTCTCAGTACCTTAAAGTGTTGGACACCATCCGAACATCTGGAAGAATCATTAAACACTGATCGAATCAATTCGTTTATACGTAAACTGTGTCTCTGAGGATTCATTTACTAACTTGACAGACAAAGAGAAATCACCAGGAGAACTTTCACTAATTCTAATAAGAAAGGCGCCTTCGTGTTTGTTCATTAGTAATCTTTCGGCATCTGCTCTGGTTATCCTTCCATAGTACCAGCTATACGAAAAACAAACAATAACGTTACAACTGCATGGTATGTTTAACCAATTCATAAATGCAACTTATGGTGGTGCTTACTCATGATTTTTCATTTCTATGTAATTACTTGGAATGAGTCCTTCTCTAGAATCTAATTCGGCTCTATACCAATTCATGTCATCTTCCATATTTAAAATCTGTAAGGATAAGCAGTCTTAATATACATAAGAAATATTAAAATATATATTTTGCAGGAAGCTAAATAATGAGAAATAAACCATAGATCTAGAAGAAAATTAAACAAATAATGAAAAGGATCTCATATTTTAATAGTTTATTTTAACATTAAAAAAAACCGAAAGGCTAAAGTAGTGGTAATCATCAGTTTGTAGAACGCTGCGTACAGTCGTAAATATCCTTAAACGACACGCGATATCCGCTTGCATGAAAGCAACTCAGAAAGTTCGGGATTGGTAAGTTCTATCGATGAAAATCAGGAATACAGAAGAAACTAATGATTTTCTCATGGTTTAAGAATGTTCTTCAGACGATGACAAGTGACGTACGAACCTTTAAGATCTGACTTCTACGAAAACTAAGCTCATCTTCGGCTGTCGCCGTAAAATCGTGCTTTGCTATCGCCTCCATTCTTCTTCCTCGTCCCTCGAGAGCAAGAACGAAAGAGAGGGAAAAAGAGAGGCAGTAGTGTATCTAGTCCTCAAAGGCAGCAGCAAAATCAGCCACCTTTGTTTGCCAGTTGAAAAAATTCAGGCAAATATAAGCCTTCGTCCGTTTTTATACGAACACAATATTTTGCGTTATGATTTCTATCTTTTCGACGTGAGACACGTAGTGGTCACAATACAACGCGCGCACACACACCAACCACTTGTGCTTTTTTTCTGTTTGTGTGATTTTCTGAATTAGTCTTTCATCAAGTTTATTCGTTGATACGTTCAAGCATACATGTTAGGCGTGATCGTAACACTTTTCACAAATATTCCTATACTTTCCAGTCAGTTTTCCGTTGAACTGTCAAAACTGAAAATACGATCACGCACTCTCACGGCTGTCCATCGCTCGTCTTATCAGACATTACACTCTCGACTCTCCCACTGGATCCTCTCACTGTGTTCGGTCCAACAATGCGCACTAGTAACTGCGCAGCCTGATGTCTGAATTTCTTTTCCGACAAACTATAGAAATATGTTCACCGTATCGAACACCGTTTGAATAGTTATGAGATTCGAGTTAAACGACCTGTCCACGTTTGTCGCGGAGTTTCGTATGCCATGGAAAAGGAGATACCGATTCAACGAGACGAAAAGCCCAAGCGCGTACTACTTTTCCGTGGCGCAGGCGTGCGCATGCGTGTTTTCAGACATGCTGCGTCGACGTCGACTGCTCCACCACCATTTTATACATTATGAGATCGACAGAATGCATGCCCGTGTTGTTACTTGTAAAGGTATTTGCATTCGTTAGCTATTACATTTTCACCAAATATATATCCTTCTAAGATGTTCAATCGTTTGTAAGTCAGGCATATCTTATTATCTTTATTTTATCATTTACGCGAAAACAAACGTCCAAAATTATAGTTTGATAAATCGATTTGACATGTACATATACTTATATACATATGTATTTAACTGATCGTTTAAACTTCAGAACACGTTTCTTAGGAATAATACAAATTACCAGGAATCCTATCAGAAGATTAGATACAAACGGATGTAGCGAGCTACCATGTGTTTCCCATTTTCCGTAATTTCCTGCTGTATAGAATGAATTGTGATTGAGTAATCGAAATTGAACACGCTGTATGTAAGTGCTGACTACAGTCTATATTCTTTGCGCAATTACCGTATTCACCGTATCCTATTAATTTCGATGAATCAGATTTTACAAATACAAAAGATTAAATAATGCATTATTATCTATTGAAAATTATCTTTCAATTTACAGAGAGTAATCTATCTTCTTCTTGCTCTACCTACAATTAACCGTTTCAAGCAATGGATCAATGTGTCCAACTATTGTTACCTGTATGTACAAACGTTTGCGTTTGTTTTAAAAGCAGAGAAAAAACATACACGCGAAGATATTCGATCGACTCAATTGTTTATTAGAGTAGAAGTGATTAATACGAAGAAAAAAAATTCGTTTCAATTGTAAGCCCAATCGATGGTTCTTTATAAATAAGCGAATTAATGAAGAACACGTTATTGACATCATAAAAAAGAAGTATTACGAAGGAGTATGATGCAGAGAGGTCCGTTTTCAGGTTCATTTTTCATATTCAACAATTGCTTTTGTAAGCGAAAAGCGGCCAAGTACGGTAGACGGTTTTTCATTTTTGGTCGAAATCGGGAGACCGTAACCAGGTAAAAAAATTCTCGTAGATCCAGCCTAAGAGCAGTTCGTCACGTGAACAACATCGCCAACCTCTTATGTAAGGCTCTTTATGCGAATACATTGTTTATTTGGGTTATTGCTTGGTTGCTGTTGTAGGGGCTGATGTTTTTAGGAAAGCAACCCAAGAGATGCGCAGTAAAGATGCGCAGTTGGGCGCGTTAGCGCGGAAATTGAATTACCTTTGTGCCAGTGTGACGATAAAAGCGAGGCCAAATTGTACCATCTTGCAAACAGGCTTTCAATTAAATGTAGCTACGAACTGCAATTTAACGCAACAAAAGACCTTAGCAGTGAAGTTTCTGTTGGTTTTTTTCTAAATGTCATGGCTTATCAATGAAGTTTTTGTTTTTGTAATTTGTTGGCTTGAAAGATGTACTTCAACTATTCTAGTCAATAATACAGTCACCTGTTGATAATTTAGAAATAGTATTCAAGGTAAATATTTTTGTTGTTTTATTTTGTTTATTCTTCATTCATAATTAGAACTAGAATATTCCTGAGAAAATAATAATTTTGAAAATTTAGATTGTCTTTTAATTTCATTCCAAGCAGGTCAATATAAAGTTGGCAAGTTTCATAGGAAGCATTGACTTTTGCAGGCTAATGAACCATTGCAATGGAGATTTAAAGTGTCCCATTATACCATTTCCCGAAGCTTTTTGCAATTCAAACCCGCGTTAGAAGTGTGAACGGAAAGGAAGAGGAGCGGTAATCGAAAATGAAAAGAAAAACAACCGCTATAGTTGTTTTTTATGTTTATTCAGTCGAATGTTGGACGAAACTAGCACTGTAGCATTGTGATCAGAATTTTTATGGAAAGGCAGCGGCGAATTCATGAATACGTGCTTCCTGTTCAAGATTTACGGGCATCACAGATGCGCGCTTCCGCCTACGTTCAATGAAAGTCTCCAAGACATTCGCACGCTATTTAATCAAGCTAACCCTGCTCTTCATTCTCAATAACAAACGCGATTATTAAGCTGTTTCTCTCTTTGATGATACCGTCTGAAGCATGCGGGATGAAACTGGAACAGTGTATTAGCAGTTGTTAAAACAGATGTAAAACGTTCTTTGTTAATTATTTATCTCGTTAGATCTAGAAATTCTTAATTTTTATAACATCAATCGGCAATGATTAATGAAACGCAAAGGTCAAAGTGCAGAGTTACGTTCAGAAAGGGTTTCAATCCGTGATAAGTATAAACGACACGCATGAAAATACGGTTAATCGAATTTAAATGAAATTCAACTATCGTTAAGGTTTCCCGCGATATCGGACACCTCGTCAGCGGCGCTCTTTTTTTATTATCATAACCGTTACATACTTGTAATCGTACCGAGACTGACACTGTGCACACGCGAGACGGTCATTAACAGAGAACAATTAAATCAACTATGCGCAGAAGGTTATCACGAATAATGATGGCCTTGTTATCGCATAGTTGTTCAAAGCAAAGACCCTAATTGTTTTCACTATTAAATAATTGGCATGTACGCGTGGAAGCCTCGTCAGGTGTTAATTAACATCTTATCTCGTAGGTGGTAATTTAATGAAATTTAATTTAAAATTCAAAGTTCCGTTTCATCACCGTTTAACATTATTACAGGAGAAAATTATGCTGTATAAGAAACAAGTAACATTGTAGTTTTGAAACGATGCGCGAGAAGACAAACGAATGTAGGAGAGTAAAGAAAGTGAAGATGCGCTAAGAAGAAACGTGAAAACAAATGAAAAACAGGCGGAAGAGAGGAACGGTAAGTCTACTTGGTGTCTGAGCGTGGACGACCCTCGGTGAAAATGCAATTTCGGTTCTTGTCTGGAGACGACGTCGCTACCGTGGCTCCGTACCCCCTTCAAGATTGTTGAAGACACAGCCTCTCGTGCACACAGAAGTTCTTCTCTCCGACATGTTCCAGGAGATGAAAGGCTCCCGTGGCTATCAAAGGGAAAGGGAAGTAGAGGTAAAGACCCCACCCCACAATGGCCCTGAGCTCCAAGGTTTTCAGCCTGGATGTTCAGGCCTCCAGAGGTTCAGTCCCGTGATTTCAACCGGCCCGTCATACGATTTTCATTTCTTTTTTTCAGATCTTATGCTAGATTCTTAAATGAACAGGAATTTGTATGGCACGCTTTGATACAACTATCATGAGGGTGTGGTTTCTATTTCATAAGATCAGTGACTCTTGTCGTTTTTTTTTTTTTTTTTCCAATATACAATGGATAGAAATAAGGTAAAAATTAATATCCATATTATATCATAATCTAACAATAGTTATTTCTACTGTGGCAGTGAACCAGTTCGAGAATCTACTGCGCTAGGAAGGGGCGAGGAACTAGAAAAAAAAACTATGAATTATTCAGGGAGAAACGCATCGTCTCTTTTAAACGATTACGAAACGAAGAAAGAAGGCGGTTCTAAATTTGTATCGGTTCAGTTTGCATCCTCGTTCGCGAGGTGAACGCTCTGGCCAGCGACATCTCATTGAAGGAGCCTTCTTCGGCAACGAGAACCGGAACAAGGTGCCCGATGAATTTTCTACGAGCTCCTCGTGCACGTTGCCAATGATTCAGCGTTCTTGATCGACTGCCACGAGTGCGACTGAGAGAGACATCGGTAATGCACGTGTTTCGTTTTACATCCCGTTTTTTATCTTGAGAAAAAACTTTCGAAATTGCGTTGTTAGACTAGGTATTCATCGTGCACTATTCGTACGACGCACCGTATGTGTCTTATGTGGCGCAACCGATAATGCACAGGGCATCTATATTCTATATTATACATGAATACAAAAATAAGTAATTTATAAAAAAATATTTCAATCTTCATGGATGGATTAAATTCGTTTTTATCCATTCATAAAGATCCCCAATATCACTGCTTATAAATGAAATGATAAAAATTGTATTTTGTTTCAGACAGGAATGCGGTTGCAAAAGGCTAAAAATATCTACACTTCTTCAAATCGAACAATTTACCTGAGGTCGATTGCTTGTATATTTCTCGGAAAGCAATTAACAGTCTTACGAAATCCAGTCGCGTATTCGATGGTTCAAGTATAGGCGCGAACCAGACATAATAAGGCATTTGTATGTTCATCGTGATTTTGATAGCAAAGGTCTCGTCCTCTCTTAGGTACATTTTTAAATCAAGGATCCAGAATGCCGAGAAGGTCGGCTAACTCTGAACGTGTAATTTTTTTTTCTTTTTTTACCTATGTCTGTTATAATCTCTGCTCTTTAATATAATATACTTAATCACATTTTACATTTTCCATGCCTAATATATTCAGAAAATGATAAGTACATTGCTATAAAATAATAATTGAACGCAGTTTCGATAAGATTGCGTATTAACAGGTATCGAAGCGTACACGTTTTAAATTGATTGATCGATTTAAAACACGTGTATATACTTACTGGCTCTTACACGTCATAGGGAGAGAAATACAGTCGAATTCAGCCGATAGACATGCTACCGTAAATCCGCGTCAAGATCATGGCTGACGTCATCCTCTGACGCACCATCATCTGACCTCATAGTCTGCATTGTCTAACGAACAGTTTGTATTAGATTTTCTACTAGTTATGATCGTTTGATTATCAACATATCAGACTCTAAAAGCCTGTATTTATTCATTTTCATAATTATTAGATGAACATGATTATATTATACACAGTTATAATAAAAGTGAAAAGTAAATGTAGATATTTTAAACATTCGTGTTTTATATTGTTTAATGAAGAAGTATATTTAAAAATGTTTCATTAATGTGAGAGGTATTTAAAACGAATTTGAAAATATGCTATTACAGCTTCAAGACGTGCTGCCACCTACGCGGTACTGGACGTTGCTGGTAAGGTAGAGTTCTACGCGTGACGGTGAACGATGACCCGGTACCACATGAAAATAAACAGAACATCTCGTGTTTACGAACTCTGTAACAGGTGTTTTTGTTTCTCTGGAGGGGAGTTCGGACTTTTGTGCATCAGAGATTTTTATCTTGGATTTCAGACGCTGGTCGTCCGCTACCAAAATTGCATTCAACGAATTGCAGCACTGAAAATGGATTTGCATAGTAAGGGATGTTTCAAATTTAAACTTTCAATTTTTCATCTTTTGATAATAATACTATCAAAGATTGTTCTATCTTTTCTTTTTTTTAGAATGATTCAATTACATTTAATCCGTTCATGTAATTACTGTTTGAAATACGAAACCTCCAGTAACTTTTAATGAAGTCAAACTGTACATTTTTTCAAACAACATTTCCGGTTATAGTACTTGAATATAGGTTATCTTTTACAAATCGCGATGATCAGTTTGTATTTAAGTAGGGTCAATCGTAAAGACATACTAAAAAGTAGATTTTTCAAAGATAACAGTTTAGCGAGGGTGTAAAATTACTGGTTTTCAGAAACGTCGAAGCAAAAGGAGACAGCTGTGCTTCGTAGAAGTAATACGATGATAATGTTCAACCGTAAGAAGAAATAGCCTTTGCAAGTGCAAGAGTGTGAGTGATCACGTCCTGTACTTTCCTAAGCACCTGCAGACCCAGAACGGATCCGGCAGGTGCAAGAAGGATACGAGGAACCTCGAAGAATTTTATGTTAACTTCGATGAAATACAGGTAAGTTATTCTGATGCATAATAAACTGTTGCGGTTTAATTAAATTAATATTCAGTGAATAAGAAATGTGTCAGTATTATTCATAATTGTATTTTCAAAGAAAACAAATAACAAAGTTTGATGAGTAAGCGTGGTATTCGCATTATTTAAAGTCATTCTCTGCGGTGTAGAGTGTGATACGATTTTCCTGTTATTTCCTGGGTAACTTTTGCGTTAACCTTTATCGCCGGAAAAAAACTCGTTAGCTTGGCGCGGCCTAGCTGGCCTGTTTCCAGAACAAACCGCCAGAGGTCTGGCGTTACGTGCGAACCGAGGCCGTGCCGATGAATTTGGTGACGTAAGAAAATAAAAACACCATAAAGGCTTGCTGGTTCATTAGCGCAAACCGCGGAGCATGGCATCCTTGCAGAGAGAGCGAGGTTATAATCCATAGTCTGATCCTAACTGATCCACAGTACGTACCTTTAAAACGTGCGCTCCGTTGGCACGTAGTTGCGATACTTGACAACAAACAACACACGAAACGATGAACATTTACGATCATGAAAATTCATCAGACTTATTTTACAAATATTTTTAATCATTTCAAAGCCATACAATTAAAGAAATTTAAAAGTAAATGTAAATACGATTCAATACTGTTCAGACAAAGTAACTTCCTGTGAAAAATTCATTTCGATTTGGCGCGCATGCGCAGTAGGATTTCTCTTTGTTACGAGACGCGTGTACCCGGAATTTCAATAAAGTAATACAACTGTACGTTTATTGTTATAAATACTTAATCAAAGGGGATTATATCGAACATTTTACGGTGAATATTTCTTTCAACGATTGGTGTTTTTGTTTCTTCAACGAGTAACGTGTATTTTTCTGAGTCACGCTTACTTGCAGTTCTTTCTTTTTTTTTTTTTTAAAGGTTTGATGTTCACGTGTTTGACGTTATTATAGGCGCTTTATTTTTCAGACGTATTTTCCGTTGAATTATCGACGCGAAATGTAGACTCTGGTCGGTTTCCATGCTGCAGAGAAACGCAGCAATAAGGAGAGATAATATAGTTGACTTCTACTCGGAGAGGTCGGGTAGATAAGAGAAGAGTGAACCCGCAAAATTGACTTTCATAATTACCGACTGAGACTAGAGCAGTAGTATTCAAGGTAGTATTCGGCCGATCTACGAAACCGTAGATCACTCGGATACGATAAAGTTTGCAATTAGTACGCAAAGAGAAATGACCTAATTCATTTGATTGGGAATTCACCGATAATAAGATGGATCTTACACACCAAGATATAATTAATCAACGATGCTACAATTACTCGTGGTACGATATTTTTTACGTCACCGACATAACCTATTTTTAAATTCATTAATCGATGCGTCAACAACGCGCTCGATTCGGTCTTCTATTTTTATTCCGATTCGAGTACATAAAATTATATATTTTCAGGAGGATATTTCAATTATAATAAATTGAAAGTTGAAATTTAACGAAAGACAAGATCGAGTACAGGTAATGTTTCTCAAGAAAATATGATGCGATTCTTTGCGTAAATCAAATATGGCGGGAAGTAGATGTTTCTGTAGTATCAGATTTTTAATAATTTTCTATTGTAGGGAATACAAGAGTACAAGTTAACACGATACTGTGTGTATATTGCGAGCATGAATCGATAGTGGTTCGCATCCAGCGTTGCGTAAAATGACGTCAATTGGTGCGTAACAATTATCTGAAGAGACCGGAAAAGACCGTAACCGAGATCATCCTCTAAGATTCACACAATTAAGACTGTCTCCTATGGTGAGTTAATCATTTAAACTATTAAAATCACTGCCTTTCGATGGAACAATTGAATACCGCAAAACAAAAATATTTAAATAATCGCGGAAGAACCGTGCTTGCAAAATTCCTATTTTTTCCTTTGTTCCCGTTGTCCCCGTTTCGAGCGGACTCTTTCGCATTCCTCGAGGGGTTAATTTTTATTTCGTACGGGATAAACGAAGGACAAAGAACGTTTCAACTAACGCGTGTGCCATCGAAAGAGGTTCAGTGTCAAACGTCAGCGATTTGTTTTCACGATGCAACGAACGTCGCGTTATGTTGCACAACGTCGATTTATCGCTGACGAGCGTGTTATTGGCGGCTCGTGATTAGCGTAGACGCAATATCTCGTTCGAAACGGTCGGATGTCGAGTGAGAACCGATTTTAAAAATCAATTCATCGCCGCGCGCCTGCGGGTAGCGCTCGGTTTCTACTCTTCTAACCCGTGTCGAGTAACGAGCTCTTTTTTTTTCATAAAACTACCTTTGATCTTATTGCTTTAATAGAATAATTTATTTAATCACTGCTACTGTAATTGTCGAGTATGTATTCAAGGGTAAAGTGCGATTTAGGTTACAACATTATTCAATCTGACGACATAACATTATTTATTTTAGCATCATAACTAGTAGTTTTTATGATGTATAAGAAGTTGCTTTTAAGTTGATCCAAAGTACACACTACAGAGATTGTTTTCAATATATACTAACAATAAGTATAATATGCAAATATGAATTTTGAAGACGACTATCGTTTAAGATTTTAAGATATACGAACAGAGTTATCTTATCATTAGCGAACAGCCCGACTTCTATGTTTAAATGCATGCTAATTTAGAACAAGCTGTACTTTATACTATTCGAGCAGAAATAGGGTAGTAGGATACTCGTGTAAATTACTTGCTCTAGTATACTTAGCAAATATGAACTAGTCTGTAGTCTATATTATAATCTAATACAGACTGATAGCCAATATGATTCTATTAGAGATCTCACTTGCAGAGAAATCAGAATCCGAAATACGAGACATGGAACTCGATCTTCTGCACATCTCGATTTCAGTGGCCCGATCGAACGCTGCTTCTTATGATCTCGTTAAACAAGTCCTTCAGTTGGTGACCTAGACATTTCTCATACTCCGCTTGGATTACCATTTTCATACGTAGTAATAGAAATGTTTTCTTGTTGAAAGACGGAAAATGTTGAGGTCTCGATACCGCTATCGTGGCGCTTACTGTTTACCATTAATTACGCTCGTATTTCTCAAGTGGTGAAAAAACTTTTATAAAATAAATGATTGCAATTCATTTCATTTTTAGGATTCTTCAAAATCATTCAAGTTATACTTGAATTCTCCGAAAACTCAGAAGAAGTACTTTGAAATTGACATTTTAGTTATGCCATGAATGAACAATTCCGGTACGAACAGCACCAATTCCACGCCGATTGCAGTAATTAAAATAAGAAACAGGTTGCACGTTCTGACGCGAATCGTACGTAGTTCATTTCTTTATAATTGCGATAAGGCTTTGTCCTGGGTCAAGGTTGTACCGTTTCATAATCCAATACAGATAACGGTAACATAGTTCCTGGACCTTGAGTATGTACTTGCAACAACGATGACTCATTTCACGGAGTAATTTGTCAAATCATCCGTGTCTCGCCCCCCTTCTGGTGATTCCCTCTCCTCGCTAAAAAGGCACACCACGCGACGGTTTATCATGAATAGTAGTACGTCTAACGTGAGCACGTGACATTTCAAGAGTATCTCGAATTAAACTGTAAACATCGTAGTAGGAAGAAGCGACGTTGAAACACACGCGGACGGTACGGTGTCAATGATCCTACTATTTATTGGATCGTTGCTTACACGAGACACTCTGTCCCGCGCCTGTCTCTCTGTACCTATCTCTTTCTCTCTCTCTCTCGTCCTATCCTCGTCTAGCTTTTTGTCAGACCACGATCACCACGTGGCTTTATTTCGTTTCTATCTGTCTTTATCTGTCACGGACATCCTTCTCTACTCGATTTTCGCTATCTTTCATTCAAACCGACCGTCACCGGCGGCGAATGACACAGAAGCACGAGGGATCTTCTTTATTGTATACATATACAAGATAGATTTGTTTCGGAGCGATCAGCTGACTCGACGCCTCCAACTGACGGAACTGGGTCACTTGTAACGTAGGTCTAGGACGCTGTATTGGAAGAGGGAAGTGTTTTGAACTCGTCTTCGGTAATGGACTTATTTTACTCCTCGTTCAGTCTACTCCTGTGTACCGTATCACGATTCGTAGGGATATAGGTAAACGACATTCGCGTCCAACCGAAGCACGTGCGTGCGCCTTTTGCGTTCGCGTGTGCTCGCAGTTTGTGTCGTCGGTCGAGGGTGTTGGTGGTGGTGAAAAGGGGGGAAAAGGGTGACGGGTAGGGAGCAAGCACGTGTGAGGACGATTTACTCGCAGATCGGTGGAACGTCTTCCTCGTTCCCTCCCTCACCCTCTTTCGGCACTCCATATCCGTCTTTCTTTCTCTTTACCACCCCTTCTACCTATCTTGCATATACTTCTCTTTCTCGTACTCCTCCTTCTTCACCTCTCCTCGTTTCTCCTCCTCCACCTCTCGTTCCTCCTACCATCGACATTATACTACTACTACGGGGTACTCCACTTTCATTCAGTCGCTTCTAAAAATAAAGTCCCTGATTCACAATGCATGAATGACAATCACACGGAAAGGAATACCACACAGACTTGTCGCTTTTCTCTCTCATCCCTGTTATTTCTCTTTCTCCTCTTTCCCGTCTCGCTTTGATGCTAGCGAAAGTCCACCTCTCTCTCCTTCTCTTTTCTCTACTATCACTCTCGTTTCGCTCCTGTTTCTTTTTTTAACCCCCGTACGATCTATCTTTCTCTCGCTCTAATGTCATCCCTCTTTCCCTTCCGCACCCTGATCCCGTCTACTCTCTTGTAAGAGAGTGAAATCTCACAGTTAGCCTGTTGCATCGAACTATTTGGTCTCCTGTAAACAGATCCGGTGGAAATTCCGAGTTCTGTCGCCGGCAATCGGCTGTGATCGATTCGAACCGATCGATCGACCGATACTTGTTGCTTCGCGCATCGGATTTTACCAATATCTGACTGTACCGATCGAATTGCAATCAAAAGACACCTGTGACGTGCTTTTACTAACGTGCGATTTGTTTAGAATCGAAAAGATTGCCTGAAGAAACGATGAATGTTGAGTAAATGATGAACCAAGTGCACGGTGTGTTTTTCAATGGAATACTGAAGTTAACTCTGCTGCTACAGTTGTTGCTATTTCAGCGAAGAGAAAAATGAGAAGAGGAGAATAAAAGTTGGAAAAAATTCTCGTTCGTGTGTTATGCAAATAATGAACTCCAACGGAAGATCTACTGAAGTTTGAAGATATTAAATAACAGTACATCATTGTTCTCAAAATCCACTTCTCTTCCCAGCCATATCGCATGCTGATGAAATAAGATATCATTCTTATCTTGTTACGTCAATTTTTGAACCAGCCACGTTTATTTTGAAGTCTCATGATGAGCGAAGAAAGAACATTCCTCGAGTAATTGACGCAAAGAGAAACTTACTTTTTAAATTTTTAAACCCTCTCGGTGTGTACATTTGATAACATCGTATAATTTAGTACAGAAAGAAGATCCGATACAACGGGAGGGTTTCGTATATTAACCTGCGAAGGGATAGTTGTCGGAAGTAGCAACTGTAATTTGGGAATGCCCAATTGTCCCGTAACGCTCGAGAGATTCACGGAAATTGGGGCGACTAACCCTGAATACCCTCCTCTGAAGCTCGACTCTTTTGAAGCACCCAAGGAGAACTGGTTTCAAGCTCATCGTTTAGTGCTCACCACAGGATATTACAAAATAAAAACTGGATATAATTATTCGAAACTGTTTGAAAATTGACCAACACTTTGGCAATTCTATGATCAAGTATCAGCTTGAGGAGACACATCCAATTACAAGTATCAACTAACACTGCTACTCGTTATAATTGCAAGTAATTGTAAATACCGAATTTACAAAATTTAAAAATGATCTGTTACGGTTATAGAAAAATATATGTTAAACGATTACTCTTTTCAGAGTATACCTTGAGGAGACTTCCCTCGTTATTATACATACATATCTGTCTCTGCAAGCCTCAACTCTAAAGAGGGACTTTAGAGGGAGAGCTAGGTAGCAGCAGTACCAGCAGCTCGAACCGCTCACATCTAAATATATCTCTCTCTAGAGTTACTCAAGGTCACAGCTCTCGGATTGGCTCACGATAAAACGGAGAGCTCTGTGCTCGTCCCTCCGGCCGCTTGGCCTTATGCTTCGTCCGCACACACATTCTATCCCACCGTGGCCCACATGTCAGATCGCGACAATGTCGTATACTATGCCGCATCAAGAACACGTGTTCGGTATAGAACGCGGCAATAGTTGGCATGCGAAGCGTATTTCAAACCCGCCAGTCATTCCTTCCCTTTCGAATCGATGGTTCGATCAAATTCGAAATTTCAGCCGTTAAAATACAGCTACCGATATTTTAACAGCCCCTCGATATAATGCCTAAGGGGTTCTCTTTCGCATATGGTAATAATTCTATCGCAATGTGAAATGAAAAAGAAAGAAAAATAAACCGGGATACCACGGTACGTGATGTTATTATTATTCTACGAACCACGGAGCAACTTCCGGGTAAAGAGTTGTCACGAAAGAGAGTGTGACCTGTTGCTGAGGACAAATAATTAGCGGGTTGTATAGGGAGCTCTTTGGAAACAAGCAACACGGAAAGGCATGTAATCTGTAGGGCGTATGTACGGTGATGTATGCAGTGCCGTGTATCCGGGATTTTGCAAACAATAGCGTGGCTTTTAAATGCATATTCGTCAACCGTATCAGGAAACAAGATTACTCCAATTTTATTTACTAATTTTGTAAATCTTATTAAAGGAAAATGAAAGAGTAACGATCGCTGAAAAGATAGTTTTGCCGGTTTTGAAAAGCGTTCATTCAATTTAAAGAGGGCTGCTATATTCGAGTTCAGCGTCGCTGATAACAGCTGCACTGGTTCTACAGCTGAATTTGAGGTTAGGTGATTGTCCGGGTGTGCGGTGAGCATCGATAACGGCACGTTGCAACCTCGCATTCTGGCAACTAGACGATCTGGCAACCCTGTAGCGGTCGACAGTGCCGGGGTTGAATTTCAAGCGCCCGAGGGACAGAGGGGGTCGGGCCTCTCTCTTTTGTATAAGGGGCACGAGGGCTTCACCGATGCTCGGCATATAACGGTGAGTCGACGGCCATGATGCGGGGCTTATGGCTGCTTGCCTGGTTTTGCTTGCCTGCTAAAATGCTTTCAGAAGAAAACCGGCCTTTCTCTTCGTCTTCCTCGCCTGTCCGTTCCCAACCGTAACATTACCCACCACTTACTGCGGACCTACGGGGTTGAGTCCCAGTAATCGCTCGTTTCTCACCACCGAATACGCGTTCCCCCGCGTATTAATTACCACCCCTCCTAGTAGACATTTTAAATCACGTAAACACCGAATTCGTACCATCTAGATTAAAAGATAATATTTCAAATTGACTGAAAATTTTACGAGCAGAGGGTTTCAAAACTATTTCAATAAAAACCCCGGCCACTCGGATATCCGTTTACCTGCGCCATTGTGAAACTTTCAATTCCCTTACTGGCGACCCTTCGATTTTCAAAATCTACCCATAAACCTTAACGGCTATTATCTCTACACTATATACCATAAATAACAGAAAATCCAAGAACATTTTGAAAGCATTTTTAATTCTTCTTTTGTTTCGTGAAATAAGGGATGCGAAAAGACAATTCGTGCTTGGACGCCCGGATCGAACTTGAAAACACAATGACGGACGTCGGTTGCGTGTACCGTTTCAAACTTTTTTGCTTTATTAAGTTTTGATATTTCGGGGTGAAGATAGAAATTCGTGAGTCGAAAGTTTCGTAAAGATTC
Organism: Osmia lignaria lignaria; assembly: GCF_051020975.1. Taxonomy (NCBI): domain Eukaryota; kingdom Metazoa; phylum Arthropoda; class Insecta; order Hymenoptera; family Megachilidae; genus Osmia; species Osmia lignaria. The sequence goes on from NC_135038.1 coordinate 11,390,212, forward strand.
TCGTTAAGTTTCTTCGTTTTTACTCAGCATAAGCAACGACAATGGAAAGTTACCCGAAGCGCAAGCGCTCGCTCGGCACTTTCCACGAGTACAGCCGACTGGCTAGCTATATGTATAAAGTGCATCGGTGGTAGTGATGCTGACATTGGTAGTGAGGCGTTCGTTCGCCATGGTACTCATGGGTTGGTCGGCAAAGCGAGATCTCACCACGATATACTACCAATGTGCACGAACACCAGTATCGTTGACTAACACTGACTCACCAATGATTATACGCCAGCATTACCACACGGATGTTAGGATTCTACATAGATATCCGTTCCTGCACATGCGTATACCTCGTGCGACATACGGATATGTGGCAAAAGTTTCAAAGAAAACGCTCATAAGTTTCCCCGTTTCTTGCAATTTTGCACGAGTGTCACGGCCAGTTGCGAGAAACCAAAGGAATGCTAAGCTAACGGATTGCAAGAACAAAGAAGGGGAATGCAATTTGCAAAAAATTTAATTTTAATTCATGATGGTAGTGGTGGAAAGTAGAGAAAGGAAAGCTGTTATAAAAAAAAAAAAGAAAATTTGAAAAAAGAGTAATTCGCGGAACGAGCGTCATTAAAGCTCGTAAGCACGGAAGTACAGCGCATGTCGTCGCGTTTACAAAATTGTGAAATCGTTCGTTTCGCAACGACTCCGGCAACCGTCTCGCGATCTTCCTCTACGAGCATGTAAAATAAAAACACGTTTCCCTCTCTACTTTAGCAACCATCCAATCGCTATCCGTTCCGAGAGTTTTTTAAGCCACGCAAACTTTTTCAAAATGCTCGCGTCATAAGGGTTGCGAGTCGCCTCTTGTACATATGCCCTTTTGTACGTATTCGAACCACTTCTGACGTACACACAGCTATTGGTAGACCGTGACGCGCGTTGCACACAAACGCTTCTACCCACACGATTTAACCTTGCGGAGTATAGAGTAACGGTGTTACACATCTACAGACACCTATACAATGGATCGAAAGGTGTATTTGTGTAGGTGAAACACGCGGTGTGTGCCAGCCATGGTACGGCACCACTGGCGCGCCTCTACCCCGGCTTTAGCATCGATTTCCAGTCGGACGAGCCAGCGCGATCGAGCGAACGGTACGCGCCTTCACGAGGAGGTATCGAGCGTGTCCGCTGTTCGTGGGAGTCGCACGAAGAGGGGTCGCGCGAGAAATAATACGGTTTGTCGTCGAAACGACAAACGTTTCAGGCATCGGGTATAATACGATAAAATGTAATCTACCGCCTTCGTTCGTTCGTTTTACGTATTAGGAAAGATAGATCAGGGGCAAAGCAGATGAGTGGGAGAGAGATAAAGAAGGAGCAAATATCCCCGCTACGAGGAGGGGCGATAGTAGGGTCGGCGGTATTGGTGGTAGCGTCGTGTCCCCGAGGGGCACAGAGAGGTAAAGGGGACAAGCAGAAGGCAGCGAAGGCGCTGCCCTCAGTCGGCCGCCTGTTTCACTACTGTCAGCATATTACAGAGAGAGCGAGCTATTGGCTATACGCGGTGCTTTTGCCTAAGCGCGCACTAACTCCGTGTTCCCGTTTTTCGAGTGAAGGCTTAGAGCCTTCTACCCGCTCTTTCGCTCGCTCGCTCGCTCGCTGGCTCGGTTCGGTCGTGAGTTGCGCGCGCGCACTCAGACGCGTGCATCGAAATAGAGGCACACAGAGACAGAGACAGAGACAGCAGCGAGGAGTCGTGCAGCAGAGACAGGCCAGGCGCGCGTATACAGCCATCGAACGTGGTGATTCGTACGGAGGCGGACGTATAAAGCGAGGCCGTTTCTCGGGAGGGAAAAAAAGGCTACGATAAGGCGAGCCGTGTAACCATCGTCACCGTCGTCGATGAGATCGTCAACGGGATTTCGTCGATGCTCGAGCGCAAAGTATTTCGGCTCGACACGAAGATATAGGAGTCGGTACGACGACGAGTCCTGGCAAACAGCGGGATCAAAGACGATCGTGAGTAAATAGAGCGACAAAGAAGAGAAGGGGTACGTACCCTGTCTGTCTGCGGTACGCGCCTGTATAGTCCCTCGCGGCGGACGATCCAAGTACATACGCGTGTACCGTGTGTGTATTCCTTCGTAGATCGGTGCATACGTGCGTGTACGAGGACTAAAAGAAGTGGGGGGAGGCAGTCTCTATACTTGGCGGACATCCGGCGGGGAAACCGCACGCATTCGTACGAAGCCTCTCCGAGAGAGCGAGGGAAAAAGGAGGAAGGATCAGTGTGGCGCCGAGGAAAACACGTTGCTCTCCTCGACTGCTCGAACACAGAGACTCTCGAGAGGAGAAAGGAGGTTCTTTGCGTTCCGATTGCACGTTCTCCTTTTCGTCTCTCGACTTTACCAGTCGGATCACAAAGTTGCCTCTTTTATCAAAAACACATCATTCTACTATCGGTATCGGTATCGGTATCGGTATCGGTATAAAGTTTCCTTTTCGTCCTGTAACTTTGATCCTCGTGCGTGAGTAGCCGCACGCAACGCAACCGTTGAAATTTTCGGTACAAATAATATAAGGGTGGTGGAAAGCGGTGGAAGGACGTGACGAGAAAGAGAGAGGGAGGGATCGAGGGGAAAGGAAAGAAGCGAGAAACACGCCGAGCAGTGCTGCTCCCTATTGGCGACGTCGAGTCGCGCTCCCCACCCGGGACAGTCGAACGAGGTCCGAAGGCGAGTTCTCGGCGTGTAACTACGGTGATTTTCCCTTACAAGAGTGTAGGCACGAGACCTCGTAGCTCTGCACCGTATAACGTTCCGCGTAAACATCACACCTTTATAAGTTGAAAATCCATTCCGGTAATAATCGTTCTAATACGTAAACGTAAAAAATCGTGTTGAATATATTTGGAGGAAATCGTAAAACAGCGAGAGAAGAAGGAGACAGAGATAGTGAAGTCTGGTTTAACACGCGTGCTATCGTCGTCGATAGAATTCCGGTGCCCTCGTCGCCGGAGCAAACTGTGTGTGCGCCGATCCTCGTGAAACACGTCCCACGCGTGTGTCGCGTATCACCGCCGCCGGTGAAACCAAGAGAATTCGAACGAGTCAGAGGGTAAAATAGGATTTCTCGCGTGGTCGGTCCTCTCCCGAAGCACGCGCGGAGAGGGGTGCAACGGAGGTTTCGCCAGAGAGGGAGAAGGAAAGAAATCGAGAGAGACATCGTTAAACGAAGACGATAGAGGAAAGGGGGGAAAGGAGAGAGAGATAGAGACTCTTGAGGGGGAGAGACGAGGACGCGTATAGTGCAACCGAGGCGCTCGTGCTGCGCCCCAACGGCCGTTTCTCGAAGCTCAGTTATCACAATGGCTTCCGTGAAAGACACAGCGACTTTCTTCGCGGAGGGCACAGCAAGTCAGTTCGAACACGTACTGAAGCTTTATCCGCAGGCCCTCAGACTCAAAGCCGATCGAAAGACGAAAAAACCCGAGGAGCTGATCAAGTTGGATAACTGGTAAGTTTACGAAAATTAATCATACTTCTGTTTCGTCGACATATTAACGCCCGATACAGACACACGGGGCCCTCCTTTTCCAACGAGGGGCTTCCACCACGGGCACACACGGGACAATGAACCCGTGGCGCGCCAGTTGCCATCAGCATACCGCATGTTGTATCTCTATACACCCGTATTGGCCCCCTCATCGGACCAGTTACAATTCTAGATAGTATATTTACTCTCTCCTATTGCAGTGATCGACGACGATTCCCGAAGAGGCGGTCACTTCGAATCATCCCTGCCTTTCGTTTCTAAACTAACCGCATTAGGCCCGCTACGAGCCCTTCGCGTCACGTGCTGCTTTTTTTTTTTTTTTATTATTATTTGTTTATTTATTTATTACTTTTTACCTAATTTTCTCTTAAAAATCACTGACATTTTTTATTGTTTTTCCGCCACAATCGACCGTATACTTTTCATGTGGGAATTTTCTGCCACCTCATCGAGGAAGTCTCGGCGTTGCCGTTACGATCCTCTATTACCTGCCATTGTTACCCTTCCCTTTGTACGCTGCGTTTCAGAATCATTACAAAAGAAATCCAAAGGTTTTTAATAAAAGTGCTAGGTAGTTTGGTTCCGTTTCAAGGTTTACCGACTTTTTCGTCGATATTAAGCGGATTTCGGGGCGAGCGTCGCGCTGGCAACGATGCCAGTGAAAGAGGCGACTCGCCGGCGTCGCTTTCACGGCGTCACACACAAACTACCTTGCTTCCTTCGGACACGATTTAACGAACCTTTCTCCACTTTTGTTTTCGCAATTTCTTTTTCTACGTTAGACGACCGACCGACCGACCAAGGAAAAGTGTCTCGAAAGCTTCTGGGAAATAAAAAACAAGGGACAATTTAATGGTTGATTTTCGCGCAACATAAACGAGTCTTCTAATTTCAGATTTCACGTTGGCTGGCATTGAAAGCGAAAGCATCCTTGATCCTCGATGATAATCGATCAAACACCGTGCTTTATTTGGATTGTGCCTCAACTATATTTTAAAAATCACCTTTCAAGTGTAAAGGGTCAATAGTGACTTTTTTTGTCTGGTAAAATATACCATGACCTTTACAAATCACTCCATTTTTGTCTCCTCGAGTTATTCAACAGATGAGGAGTCGGATAAACGTGTTCGCCGAACCGCGTACAGATTTTAGAACTAGGGAAAAAAATAACTATATAGGTGAGTTTTATTAAATCGAGAGAATGCCTGCGACAACGAGGTTTCCACGAGGCGAGAGCTTCAATTCCACTGGCGTCACGTCTGGTTTAATTAATTAAAGGCAGGTTCGAGGCTCGTTAAATTCCGCGTTAAAGCTTTTTAGTACTTTCCAAGTTCGATCGAAATCCATGATCGATTTACCAATCAATTATTCTGTTTCTTGACATACCAAGTAGCCTACTTTGTTCGAATGCAATTTTACCTTTTCGTCTTGCCAGATTCATCGACTTCCGGTATGCAGTGGATAGAAATCGGAGCAGAGGAAATGAGAAGGATCTTTGAAATATAAATTCTCTCTGCTCTGTCTAATAATTTTCCTAGTTAAATGGTGCACAGCTTCAATTCGTGGAAACATTTTCGCTGAATCACGAGTTCGTTAAAGCGATGAAAAACATTTGGGTCAAACGGCTAGCAATCGAATATATCGGTTATCGTCATTTGCGGTCATCGTTCGTTTATTCTTCTTTCATTATGATTACGTTCCGTTTGTTCCCTTCCTTCTCTCACAGTTTAGTGAGAATAATTGAATTTTGACAAAAAAATTTTCACCTTAAAGTAGTCCGAAATATGGCTCCAAAAATGGTCCGAAAAATACTGTTTAAAATTATGGAAGGTCAACTTCGGAGGCGGTTGAAGAAGAAAAATTTGCAATATTGCAAAACACAGTTACCACTTGCCAAGGACACTTTACCAGGTTTTAATTCAGCTTCGTAAAAATGTCTACAAAGTTGCGAATTACAAAGTTAAAGAGAAAAGCAAAAAAATGAAAAGGGCGGGGTGGTGTTAGGTAAAGCAGAGAGGAAAATGTCAGACGCGTAGAGTTCTAGTTAGGCACAATCCTCGCCGTTAAAGCACGGCGATTGTGTCAAGGTTGTTTTTGCGAGGAGTTCGCGTTGCGTGGTGCGAGTGCCTCTCAAAATGGTTGCACGAACCTCTGTCCTGAAAAGGTTTCGAGACTGTTCAAAAGAAACTACACCGTTACGACACTCGAACGATTGTTTCTTCGACGTTTCGTCGGACAATTCCTACGGAATTAAAAATTTTCAATTTCTTTTAATAAGGGCCATTTTCCTTGCTCGGAGTTTTAATTGATAACTGTCATAATTCTTTGAATCTTGAATAGCTTTTGTTGTGCCAATGCTAATCGAACGACCGACGTGACATTTTTAGGGTTTCTGTTCACGTAAACGAATTTCACGTGGCAGACGTGCCTTTGTATTCACCTGAAGCCTATCGAAGAAAGTCAATTCCATTTTATTCTTTTTTTTTTGAAGAATTTTTATAGATTTAAGTAGTATAGAGTCTATGGCGCATACTTTTAAGATCGTTTTACCGGGAAACGGTGATTCAAAGAAAGACGCGTGTCCAAGTGCCGCATTATATGAATGAAATACAAACTGTCCGTAACTAAGTTTAGCTGTTCAGCCAAACAGCTGATCTCTCGAAGGCCGACCTTCGAAAGTACCTGCAATAAAAGCACGCGAGAGTGCATCTCGTTCTATCTCTCTCCAACTTGCGTGATACAACCTTTCCTCCGTAGAACAGAGAACTTGTCCCGATGTCGATGACCCGAATAATAGGAACAAAGAGAGCAGAAAAAAAAGAAGGAAACGCTACCTGAACCGAGATGTACCTTTTTCGCCAAACGAAACCGAATTCAAGGAAGAGTTAATTCAATTTCATAAATGTTTAATTTTTTAAAAATAAATTTCTATTTTCTTCTTTGAAAAATTTAAACTTACCACGGTTGGTGGTTAAAAAAGTATATGTTCTTGTTTAAGAAGGTATCCTGAAGTAGTATTTCTTCGTGCAACTTTTTTTCAAGGCGATTCCTTGCGCGATGTTATTATTTAAATTCATTGAAATTTATGGAAGCTAGCTAGCACGCGGTTGCGCGGTTTTCGCTCGACCAACGTGTGTATCGACGAGTATCGTAACCGATTGTCGAATTAATCAAATGAAATACCGCGGTGGAAGGTTAGAAGTTGAAACGATTTACCATACAGAAACGGAAGTTCCACTTGGCTTTGAAAATCTAATGCGAAACATACAAAAGGTTGATTTATTCTAGCGTTAAGAATGAAAATTTTAAACCAGCGATAGCAAATATCTTGAGGAAATTCAATGCGCAACGGTGTACCTAATTTGCTCGTGTTCCATCCTCGTGCTTGTCCTGTAGGTGGAAAACCGCTTCTTGCGGCTGCATTTTTAATCATCTTCGATTCCTGTATTCTCTTCTCCTTTTGCTTATGTAATTACTTGGCACGAGTGATCGTGATCTTGCATATCCTGAACATCCATTATCCTGTTCATTGATGATTCGCCTTTTCTGCTTGCAGGTATCAAAATGAGCTTCCGAAAAAAATCAAATCACGCGGCAAAGACGCGCATCTCAATCATGAAGAGTTGGTGCAAACGATGAAATGGAAGCAAATAGTGAGTCTTTGTTCCTTTTTATTTTCTCTTATCTTCGTCTTAGTTCATTTTCAACATTTTGTTAGATTATAACGTTGAATTGAGTTAACGAGTATTGGTATCTTATACAAATTTTATCCTGCAAATCAGTTTTATATTTCGATGGTACACTTCTAACCTTTGCGTATACACAGAATGATCTTCATTCTATTCTTTCTAACATTTCTATTTGGTATCAGTGAATCTGAGAATCTTTCATAGATTTTAAATTCATTAGAAGAAAGGGTGAAACGATTAATCGGCATTAGCGATTAAGACAAGAAGCAAAAAAATCAATCACAGTGACTACAGAAACAAGTTTAATTTATTTCAAGTATCTTGCACATCGCATCAAATATTTTCAACACGATTCCAGTAAACGATACGATAATGGTTTTCTAATGACCACCTTTTACTCCTAAGGATGATTAAGAATTCTGCTAACTTAACGTACGACGTTTCTTCTGATTTACAGCGTGGGAAATTTTACCCTCAACTATCTTATTTAGTAAAAGTGAACACACCGCGTGCCGTGATGGCAGAAACGAAAAAGGCGTTCAAGAAACTTCCAAATCTTGAACAAGCTATCACAGCCCTGTCGAATTTAAAAGGAGTAGGTACCACGATGGCATCGGCCTTGTTAGCAGCGGCATCACCAGAAAATGCACCGTTTATGGCCGATGAATGCCTGATGGCAATACCGGAAATCGAGGGCATCGATTACACCACCAAGGAGTACCTTAACTTTGTTCAACACATTCAAAATACCGTGGAGAGGTTGAACAAACAAAGTGAGTGTCTGCTCTCCTTCGTTCGACGTTGATTTATTTCCTTGAAAATTGATTAATTCATAATGATGCATCGTTATCGCAACGCTTTATGATCCACGCATCAACTAAACAATTCCTAGATACAAAATACATACAATTAGTTAATATTTCAAGTTTGATTTCTCTCATAAACTCCTCAAGAACTCGAACGCAATCACCTCAGACACAAGAATACGACTTCCAAAACCTTTTACTCGAGACTCCAGAAATCATTACCAACATATCCACTTCAGTCACAAGAATAGAAATCCTCCAAGACTCACTCTATAACATTGGATCGTAAAGGGTTTAACATTGGAACGATGAAATTTAAACATCCCCCGTTTGATTGTCTCGTTTCAGCGTCAAATGGCAAAACATGGAGTCCTCACAGGGTGGAGTTAGCCCTATGGACCCACTATGTGGCGTCCGAGTTAAAACCAGAACTCTTAGACGGCATTCCAGGTTCAACAGAGAACGGCAACTCTCATCCGCCAGCCAGCAACGGCGAAGCGACGGAACCGTCGGACGACAGCAATCAGGAAGTGGCAGTGAACGGTAAGGAACCAGGCCGTATTGATCCAGCGGCCATCGACGAGAACAGCATGACCACGTCCTTCACCGAAGACTCGATGGATAAACCCGCAACACCGATTACAGTGGGCGTAGCCAGCGAAGATACGAACGATTCCCTCGCAACGAACGAGAACGACGACAGCAACAACACGCCACGACCAACGGACAGCGAGGACACAGAAGACTCTCAGGACGTCGTACAGGAGCCGCCAACGAAGAAGAGTAAGAAGTGACCCACCGCGAGCCAAGGAGCCACGAATACGAGCAACAACGTCACCAACCTAATGTCAGCCGCCAATTTAACGCTGATCGCAGCGAGGCGCTTCTAAAAAACCGCCAGGGTCACCGATCAGCGTCGCGGATAGTAGACTTTCTTCTTATATACCATCAGGCTACCATCATCATGATCGTGTTTTACATTTATTTTTCTTCGCTCCCTCTCTTTCGATTCATTTATTTATCCAAAATATTTCATACACTCGCTTCTTCTACTTCTTCTTCTTCTTCTTCTTCTTCTTCTTCTTCTTCTTTGTCTCCTTGGGTACCGATTCTTTCATCATGGTCACAGCACCTCGCCTTTCTATGTCCTTGTCCGTAGACATCCTCGAGAGTGTGAAATAACGTAATATCGTAGTCGATGATGTGGAAGTCATTGCGTAAAACAGCTTGCTGGTTTTTAGATTGATTCGGGGCTCGAACACAGAAACAAGAGGCGAAGCTCGACCAATGAAGATTACCAACTGTTTTCTTTTTCTTCTCCTTTGATTACAAGGTTTCTCGTGTTCTCTTCGACCCGTTGTGTTTCTCACGCGTTGTCGTGATACCAACTATTTTAGTCTCCTCGAGTTTCTATACTTGTCCTGGAGCTTTCTCTCTTGTTCTGATGTAGCGCTATATTTCTTTCCTCGCGTAGGAGCTTTTCGTTCGTTGATCGAGACGATCTTGGTACTGCCTTATCAGTGACCCGTTTCCGTTGGTTTACACGCTACCAAGGAACAAACGTAGTCTTTATTTACCAGAGAAAGATCATTCCTTTTTATCCGCGATTTCTACACCGTGTTCAAGGGCCACTGAAACACACATACACGATGTTTAACGTTTTAAAGCGAACTGTGCGCGAAACGAGAATGAGAGGGAGGGAGTGATAAAGAGAGAATGTATTATAACAAATCTGGGTATGAGAGAGAGAGAGAGATCGAGTAACTGATCCTGTGACCAGCAAGAAAAAAAAAATATAAGAAAAATATCGGCGGTACACCGAAACACAATGATAATATTAATATTAATAATAATAATTATTATTATAATTATAATACCGAATCATTACCATAATTTATATACCTAAAAGAAAAAAAAACTGCATGTCAGAGTGATGCATGGAGCAAAACCAAATACATTGTAAGTAAAAAGAAAAAAAAATGGAAAAAATGAAAAAAAAAAAAAATTAGAAACAAATAAAAGTAACGCTTTTTTGAGTCCATCATGAAAAAACGAAAACGTGAAAACGAATGGCGGTAGACACCTAACAGGTACTCGCATACATACATACATACATACATACATACATACATACATACACACACACGCACACACACACACATCACGTCGAGATTCTCATGTACAGGGATTTAACTAGTATTTTTGCATTATTGATGATTAATTAATCATTGTCGAGGATGAGATGCGAACGAAGAGACGAACCACGATTAATCGATTGCAAACGAACGTTGAGTAATTGCAACAAAAAAAAATGTGAAAAAATATATTAAAAACATGAAAAACAAGACTACACGAGATAGTATAACGTTGAATCATGATAGAGAGAAAGAGAGAATGTGTGTATAAGAAGACAGAGTGAAAGAGGGTATGTAAGGTTGCCAGAAAGTTACAGAAGATGAATAAACCGCTATAGCTTGATCAAGAACGTTCATTCAAATTTTATAAATATACATAATTATATATATATATTTGTAATTTAGAACACCGTGGCCAGGCTGAGCTATAGTACCGACCTTATTATTAATTCACACATAAACCATACATACGGTAACCGACAGTGGTTACGCTAAAAAGAAACCAGATAAATGGACTAGCTTGTTTTCAATATCTGGTGTATTTTAGTGTCTCTTTGCCAGGGGGGGAACAAACACCATCCTAAGCAACGCGAAAAAGTGAAGAGAAAAGACAGAAATAATAGGATATCTGTCTGGTATCAAAGAACCGTTGTGAACAGAGAGTTTGAAAACTCAAAATAATTAATTTCTCTGTTGAGAAGGAATGCAAGAAATCCAAAGAGGAACCTCAGAAACGATCTTCGCTGATTTCGATAATCAATTCGAAAATTGATCGAGATCGAGGAAGAGGACGTCTGAGGTTCGTCTTGTCAGAGGAGAGAACAAAGCAGAGGTTTGCAGCGAGTATGGATGAATCTACCTTAATAAAATCGTAGTGAAGCCCGTTCTATTTATTTAGCGCCTAATTTATTCCGTATCGATCGTTTCGTTGGCAAGGAACAATATATATATATATTACAAACGCGTGGATCGAAGAGAATCGTGAAGTTCCATAGATCAAGAAGACGAAAAATGTTCGAAATGGAGAATTTTTTTTTTTTTTTTCACCGACGTTCTTGCGATTATTTAGCGGATAATGTTAAGTAATTGCTGAAGTAATATTTGATATACATATGCGTGAGTTTATGACGCGAATGAATTATAATAATTACGACGACGACGACGACGACAATGATGAGATTGATAGTGACACGAGGGTGATTATTATTATTATTATTATTATTATTATTATTACGTTACTGCTGCTATTAACTACTATTACGAACGACGGCGAGCATAGTTTTTATTGTCTTTATAAACGTATAACGGATTTAATGTAGCGGAGTTGTTTTTTTTTCTTCTTTTCTTTCTTTTCGCCTGATAAATTATTATTCTCGCACGTAATTACAAGACATTCCACCAATAATTCTTCTTGTTCTGTTCAATGCCATTTTCTTTCGCCACTTTTCTTTGATTCATCGATAAGGGAGTATCACTCTCTATCTCTCCTGTATTGAAAATTTCAGATTTTATTCTACCAAAAGGAACATGAAATATTTTGTTTCATCAACGTCCTGCTTCCAATAATCGTGGCCTTTTTTCCTCTATGTTCCTTCTCAGAAAATACAGATTTCCCGACGGTGATCAAATTCGGCGTGAACATTTTTTTAACAGATCTGCCCTAGGATAAGATCGTCTACGAAAATTCGGAGGAGATCCTTCAAGAATTTTCTTCGGCTCGCAGGGGTTGATAAGGTGAACCGTTTAAAACTGCCATTTAAAATAAATATAAATAAGCAATCGTGTTAAAAACCGATCGATACGACGATGGGCCATGCTCTTCTCTCGATGACAAGATGTTAATCGATGAAGAAGAATCACACGTTTGCCTTGCCTTCGATGAACACTTAGGAGTCGATCAGTGATGGCCAATCGTGCCCTCGAGGGCAAGTGGCGTGCACTCGGTTTGAAAATTTGTAATTTCTATATTTCTAAATTACCAAATTCTCAAATTTCCCACATCGACATCCCGTATTCCATCGTTGCACGTCTCGTGCACGCCAGTCCCCTTGAGTTCCCCAACGGGCACTCGTTATGCCCATCGCTGCTCTTAACGATCCCAATATTCGTTAACGTTCGCGATCTTCACCAACGATTGCACCGATTCATTTTTTTTTTTTTTTTTCAAGAATATACCCTTTGGTCTATCCTGAAATCCTCGACGGCCAATTTTCTCTCAACTTTGTATAGAAGAACGCTTTCTGCGATCTACGAAGACACTTTTCGTTTCCTTTGAATAGTAACGTGTAATTCTTGGATTAATTGTAAAGTAAGGTGATGTCATTACGAAGTACGAGGTTAAATAAATTATTTGAAAACGTTACGATCTTCTGGTGTGTTCTTGCTGTTCTCGTGCATGGTGAAACATTCATTTCTCTTTTAGTTTTTCATTTTATTCATCAAATCCTCCGAGTCTTTTTATATCTAACGTGTTCACCTTTACGATGCAAGCGCGGAACGACGAGAGAAAACACGGACAAGGGATTTTTATAGAGAGGAAAGGGGGATAAGTTGTTGATGGTTTTTTTTTCCTCAATCCAGCTGGAAAGTGGAAACGATTGATCCTCCTTTGTATCCCAGCTTTTGTTCACTTTTTACCTGCATCAAGGTTCGCTGGGCTCATTAATCGCCACTTCATATATTCCATGCAAAAAATCCACCTCTACAACGGTTTATTACTATTTATACTTAACGAAGAGCGTCAAGTGTTTTAAATCTTATTACAATTTTTATATTTTTCCAAGTATCGGGTCAATAAGTATGAAACTCGACAAAGTGTAAATAAACTTATTTAATCAACAGAAATAATGTATTATCAAGCACCAACGCGGTTCTAAATTAACGAATAATTACTTTAGATATGAAATTTCGTTTAAAATACAATTACACGTTCAAACAAAGAATATCTTCGGATTCAGCTGAGCAAACTCAAGCCGGTCGAACAAAGTGAAAGTGTACCCTGTAATCTCCGACTTTCTCCTTGTATGTACTTGTTCTTCAGCTGCTTCTATACGAATGACTTCACTTGCACTGTTCAATTAAAGTTATCGCAATGGTGACATTGTTACAGAATTTACAACTTCGTCGCAGTTCCCACAGTGAAGTAGTCGATTCTTATTCACGCCTCATATATACACGTTATTATTTTGGTCGTGACGAGCGTTCCTTTTTGATGCTTCTAAAATTAAGGACAGACGTAACCTTGCCGTATGGTCGATTGCCAGCAACAACTCATTTCAAGCTTCTCAGAGTTCCTTCCTCAGGAGTGCTTCGGTTGATCCGAAAGAAACTCTGGTATTCTCTTGCAACTTCCAATTGAGATTAGCCTTTCGAAGAGACATCCAGGACTAGAATAAACATAAAAAATACATTTAGCAGAGTAAACGGTCCACGTGGTGCGTTGAAAGTATGCAACAGGAAAAGTAAATAGCATCGATCCCAAATCCATTTAGAGCAGCGGTAACCGAAAGGAATGGAACTTGGGGTCATCAGAGTCGTTCCAGTGACCTACTGGTAAGCTCTGGCACGACGACCTTCGAGTCGATGCGTTCGCGTTCGCGTTCACGTTCACCCATTTAAAGCATCCTCTCTTCTCACTTTCGCTCGGTTAAATGACGAGAAAACAGCGGTGCGCGTATCCACTTACACAGTGAATCAGCGGTGTGCGGCACGAAGGGCAGCCAGAGGAGCGGAGGACGGCATAAGGTGTGCGAGGTCGGTCGACGGGGATACTGGAATCTGGAAGATAGAAGAAGAAGAGAGACGGCCGGTGAAGGAACGGAGCGAGAGAAGGAAAGAAGGTTGTCTAGGTCGAAGAGAGACGCCGGATGGAGAGTTAGAACAGGATGCAACAAAGCACCGACAGGTCGTGTGATACCCTGTTACGTCACAGACGGAACAACTGGTTGCCTCACGGGGAGTTCGAGGAGAGACGACGATACTGGATAGGGGTATTCCCGAGTCCGCGGGGCCACGGGAGGTACATCCCACGGGCATCAGGAGGGAGGATGATATATACAAAACACAAGGTCACGAGTAACGGCTATAGGTATCTCTCTGTAAACACGCGGTGACGTAGCAAGCACGTGCTACGACGACGTTTACCAATGGCGGGGGCGATTTGAGGGACACCCTCCACCCTATCACACCCGCGCCTTCCAACGTTCTTCCATCCTACTTTCAATTTCCCCTACCCGCAATACTTCCTTGCAACACATTCTCTCGTACTCCAATCTCTGGCCCTTCGCTTCCTCCTCTTGCCCTTGCCACACCGTTCCATCTCCTCTTCATACTTTTCATAGACTTGGCAACTAGGTCCCGGAAGGAGAAAGTATATCTACTCTCACAGTGAGAGGAAGAATGAGAGGATCTGGTTTAACCAGACTCTGTTTCTCTGGCTGGTTCGATGAACTGGCTGCTGGAGAGACGAGGATTGTTTCATAGGGGTGATGATCTTCTCCGTTGCTCTATGAGTAAATCTTATTTTCATCAAATTATATATTAGACTCCCTGTATGCAATAAACCTGATGATAACGTTTTAGGTTCGTTCAAATTCTGTCGCAGAGTTGAAGAGATTTCGCTGTTTCAATTTTTCAACCCGTGTCCTAACGTATTCCATTGAGGCAAGAGGAAAGCGCTGCAGGACTCGCTTTCCCGCTGTGCTCCCCGAGGGTTACGCTTCTCCCTTTGTCAACGCCCCCTTTTCAATGCTCTCCCTGACTGCTCGCTAGCTCACCAGCTGCCTCTCTTTCTCTGTCTCACCATGAAACACGTTTTTCAAAGATCCCTCTGTGCTAACGATCACCGCCGCCTCTCTTCCTATCCCTGATACGAAACGCGGCGAGGGTCGAAAATCCCGCTGGGAGATTATTTTTCCCTCCCTTGCGCCTGTCTTCTCTGACCTGGCCTTAACTGGTCGCAACTGTACAAAAAATTTATTCCTCTTCGACTTCCATTCGACTAGGATTATTCTTGATGCGTGGTGAAAAATTTCTTTTTACCTCGACAATTTTTTAGATAGAAACCATTCTAAAATTTCAGAATATCAAAATCTCTAAGGGACCTGTCCAATTTGCTGCACAAATAATTCTAGTTATACTTCAATGCCTAAACTAGGAAACTACGTACTAGTCCGCAAGGATTACGAGTTTGTTGATGAAATCACGCGGAGGCTGCAGTGTTTCCCTCGAAATCGATCAGTTGCTCTCCGCTGACAATTGCAGGCGGCTGCAGGCTTTACGAGGTTTAGGGTAGCAGATTGACGACTCATCCCCCGAGCTAACATCCAATTGTCTGCGTTTCGTGAACCAACTTCTCCGTCTATTCGCTATACCATCGAAATCTGTCTACCGAACACGACTCGTGCTACCTGAAAGAATATGTAATTCTAACATCGGCGAACAGTTTTTCAGGAGAAAACTCGATATGCGAGGAGGCGCCAAGTCCATCCGGGAAGTACAAAGACCAGGAAGCGGGGCGACGATGAATTATAGAGGGCCAGCAAACGGAGCACGTCGCTACTCTAGCACCAGGTCGATATCCACTCTGGACTTGACGATGTGTACCAGGAATCGATAACGCCATGAATTATCAACGTTTCTCTTCCACTGGAACATCCTGTCCCATTTTCTAAATGACAAGAACAGATTCATCCGTAATCCTTGGTGAGAAAAATAATTTCAAAATTCATTTAGGAGCTCCGACGTAATAAATCATATGTAGGCCCAAGGGTTCAAAGAGAATCATTTTGGTTAATTAATTCCAATGAAAAGTCACAGTTCGATGAAAGATTGTAACGCTCTGGTTGTATTTAATCAGCGGTTATTATTAGCCGGGGTCTGCACTGTGTTTCTCTTTTCACTCGTTCGTTCGGTGACCTTTTGTCAGGATCGATATTTGGGGTAGATAGGCGAGGTAAATTATAAACGGAGGAGTCTTCTTCGTGCCACCACCTGCACACAGCTGTAGCCTACGATCAATAATTCTATCTAATTTACTTTTCCAGCTACGTTCGTGGCATGAATTTTCCAACAAAAGCATTCAACTCCTTCTAAAGCTTCCTCCTAGTCGATAATTACAATATAAGCATTTTCAATACCCCATAAAAAGTCTGTTAAAAATACATTTAACAAGATATACTCTGGAGCTTCAATGAACTCTAAAGTCTGATAAAATATTTACATGTTTCACTGATCCTTATCAAAGATCAAAGCATTTATTACTTATAATTACTACTTCTTTAAAAAAACATGTTGTTACAATTAATTGCATTGATAACTCCAATTATTATCTTCATTCTCCTAAATAGTACACCTGTTATCAGCGATAAGAAAAACGTAACAATTATGTAAGAATAGTATGTAATCGCAGTGGGGCGTTGCGATAAGAAAAATTCATTGTCATTGTCAAAGAGAGGAGGAGAGATTTATCCGGTAGTATGGACCAGAGGAGAGTATCGATACGTTGTAACTGGCCGAGACGAGGAAGGAGCAAAAGCAAAGCAAGAGACGAACCATCGCGTGCACGTGTGCACTTCACGTGACACATATACGTCTCCACGTAGGTGTACACGCGTATGTAGTATCGAATAAATGCGTATACGTGTATGCATATGTACACCATTGACCGGGATATCGTCTGTCTCGGGATGAATGAACTATTACGTCACGCACTTGTACTCTCTGATCCCCTTCCGGACCCCTCTCCTCCTTTCCTCTCCTGTATGCTTCTCCTCATCCGTCGATTCTGTCTCCGTCTCTCTTTTCCCCGGCCTCCTCTCCTCGTGCTCGCATTATATTATGTGCAGCATACCTTCCTCCTTCCTTTCATCGATTAGCGGTGGAATTCCAGGCCGTGGAGGGAGACGATGGAGGTCAACGTATCGCGGTGGCTCAGACACCCGGCAGACGTGTCTGTTCGTCCGTCCGTCCGTCCGTCCGTTCGTCCGTCTGTCTCTTCGTCTGTCTGTGGCTGCTGTAAAACGCCGTGGGACGAAGGACGCGGGGATGGAGAGACGGTGGCGGTGAATCGCTTTCGTTTCGTACCACTGATACACTTTTGCGCTGCCTCTTGTATACCTATCTTCGGCCGCAGGTGGCATTCTTCTTCATCCTTTTCTATCGCGCATCATCTTTACTTGCTCTCTTCTCTTCTTCATCATAGATCAACTTACTGATTGTATACTTAGAGTAGGGTGTACAGAGGCAAGTAGCGTGTACGTTGGATCTAAAGGAATTGGAAAATTTCATTCTGACGTTAATCAACACTGTTTAAGAAATTATTATATTCTTCTGTTTGTCACGAACGCATCGTGATACATTGTTGATTGATAGTAAAAAAATGACACTTGTCATTGGAATTATAAGAAATTGTTCCTGATTTATACCTTATGTTCATAGAGTGATAAACAATGATAGGTAATAGTTGAAGCTGTTAGCCTTCTATGATAGTTTCACGGGGTTCTCGACCAGTTTCTTTCAAGTTGGGATATAACTTTGCTTTAGGACCGTCGCTGTTTAGTCTTCCATGGAAATCTGGTTTCTTCTCTTTGGGCGTGCTGCGTTGTAACCAAATGTCCAACAAACTTTTAGGAGCGTAGATACCTCCCTTGAGAAGTTGTTTCCCAATAGACATGGATGTACTTGGGGGTGGAGACATCGGTGAATCGGTCGTTGCTCTTATCACACTGGCCCTCGCAGTTCCATCTTCTTTGCCAAATCTACCTCGTTGAAATAAATGGAAGATTAATATCTTTTCTTGATGGAAGTGGTCGTTTGTTAGAGAAATGACTTACCCGTCCAATTCGCGCAACGCCTGGTCCAATTCAACTTTGTCTTTGTCGTCTTTGCTTCGTACTTCGAGGAGGCAAGTTAAAACCTCGGAATGCGCAGCAGAATTATTAGCATGGTGCTTAAGAAACGTTTCTAGCTCTCCCCATAAGAGTCTATAATGTTCTTCTCTGCGTACACCACTTTTACCACCGCGACCACCACCTATACTCGGAAGAGGGAGAGCTTCGTGTTTTGCTTCTAATTGCAGCAAACTAAAGATTACTTGCTTGCATTGTACCACCTCCTCTGCAGTGAGCTCTTCCTTTACCATTAAATCTGGTAACGGATCTATTAACTTCAATGCAAAATTCTCTGATTAGTTGATTACTTAAATTTAATTCGATGCATGAGATGTACATACCTGTTTCAAATTAAACATAAGGGTACTAGAAATGGTAATTGGCCAATATTTTGTATGTCTTTCTAATCTGCATCTCATTTTCTCTGCTGGACCTTCGCCGTTAGAAGCTGCACTTCGTTTTAAAGGCACCAATACATTATTTCGCATTAGTTTTCCAAAATCCTACAGTAGATAAGATATCGATGATTGCATGAATTTCTAATAAAGAAAAATTGTCTGGGAATTGCATATTTACAGTTATTCTGTAATCAGTTACGCGGCCACCGCATCCTTCACTGATAGAGGGTGGATCCTCTAAGACGCTTCTAGCGGTAGATAAGGTGTGTATAAAAATTTCTCCACCGTGTGCAGCGAGTAAATGGGAAATAGTTTTACCACCGCTCTTTCTGGCCATTTCCAACATCACCGATCTTCCATTTAACAAGAAATTAATCAGACAAGACGACGGTCTGCTATTTACGTCTACTGGAGTGATTCTGTGCATAGCTGTACAATTTTGCATTTCAGCTGCGCTGCATCCTCGTGGTGTACACCATTTTAGAGTCACTGTTTCGTACTCTGATCCCTCTTCGAATCTTCTGAACGTTTTAATTAAAGCCGAGTCTTGTGGATTTCCTAATGAAAAATATTTGTATAGCCGTCTCAGCTACAATTATTTAAATACTTCAACTTCTTAAAGTTTGTGTAGATTATGTACCTTTTAAAATTGCGGAATGTGCGGCTGACGAATGAAATATTTCGACGTCGTAATTCGCAGAGGAACTAGCATTTTGTTCTTCTTTCATTGGTATACCAGTTACCGTTGTGCTTGCCAAATCATAATGAGCCAGAATTAAATGAGACAATTTTGAATGTAAAGCGGGCGCCTTAATAGAATGCACTTCTACTGTTAACATTGGTGAAACCTGAAACAAAATATTTCGCGATGTTACTATTATTTCTTTTATTGAAATTGTTAGAGCTAGCGGTATACCTCTCTTGGTCCTTGACTAGTAACTTGTGATTCAATATTGTTAGGAAAAATATTCAGTATAACTAGGTGACAATAATCTACAGGTATTAGACTGAAACATAAAACATAAGTGTGTTAAAACATCACCAAGTATAGTAATGAACAATATTAGTATTATACTAACTGATCAGAAGCTAAAGCAGTTTTATTTTCTTGAGCTAATTCATTCAAAAATATATTTTCCAAGTTCTTCATATTGCTATTATCTCGTGCACTAGTGATACATATTACTCTTCCTCTATTAACAAGTTTACTGGCATTTTCGTTTAACGATGTTCTCTTCTCATGTTGAATTTCTGAACACTCATTAAGCGTTTCAATAGCTACTCTCAAGCCATGTATCACAGAGTAATCTACTCCAGGTTGTGGAGTCTTTGTTGGTACTCCTAAAATAGCTGTACCATTCATTATCTGCAACAATAACAGTTTAAATTAATAATATGATCTCTTAATAGAAAAATATTAACAAGTACTTGCATGATTTAAATTTTGTTGCGATGGGCTCCATGAGTTCAATACATATGCTGCACGATCAGTTGCCACAAATCTTATCTGTAATTCAATAATACAAGGATTAGATGTTAAACTAAAGTCATATACATTTTATTTAATACCGATACATTAAAATAATGTACCAATTTTCCAGTTGGAAAGAGATCCCACACTATACGGCAATATTCTAGAGAAGCTTCAACACTGGTTGTCCACAAGGATTTACAAACAGGGGCCAAAGGTATCAAATTTTGGCCGCGGCTTTTTAGAAAATCAAATTCTAGAGGAGCCTCGGTAGATATACCAAAATATGGCGTATGGTCCAGAACAAAAATAGTCTTATGGTTTGCGGGATACATTATTTTAGAACATATTTTTTTTTTTAAAGATCACTCTTGCATACAATGCGTTACAACTTGTTAACTACAGATCTGTAAAACAGTGTAACAATACTTCGCTAAATCAGATATTGTAGGTTAAGGCACAAAATTCTTTTTGAGATATTCGTATCACGTTTTCTCTATTACCTAAATATCATATATATAATATCGTGTAAGTATCATCAAATTGTACTATGATATCTATAATTTTTCTTTATATCAATTTGTGTGAATATCTGTTTTATAAACACAAATATTTCACAAAGTATTCAGAAAAAAAATTTTATATTTTTAACAAAATATATATACGTCAAATTAAACAGTAAGCATCAAAAAGTTTCGATTAATACCTCAGTAAACGTGATTTATAAAATTATTTATTTTACATATATATGTATGTACATCTTAATAACATTTAAAATTCCCCGGTAAAATTCAATACGTTTCCGTTCCTATAATATCCTTTCAATTGAAACTATATATTTGTTTATAAATTAAAATTGCATACATTATAGATTAAATATTTAGACATTTATCATTATTTTTTACAGATTTCACAGAATATTGAAACTCTGTACCATAAAATGAATATTATTCCTTTCCCCCCTTTTTCTTTACGCCGGCACAGATGTGAACCGACAACTTCCTTTCCGATTGGAAATCTCCTAGTGGCGTTGATAACGTAAGTTCGTATAATATTTTTCATTATTTATATCGTTTATTGTTGTATATAATAACAATATTCCTATTTAAAGAATACAATGTACTTAAGGATGAAATTGTATATAAAAATTTAACCCAAATAATATGTAAATGCAAGAAGTATGATTTTCAGAGCAGCCAGTACACGTGGTACTGTTTTAATAAGTATTTAATTGTATTAATATTATCCTAATGTTTTAAATTGTTAGTTTATAAAAACTTGCCTGTGTTTCATATATTATTATAATCTTTTAATCTGTTAAATATATCAAGAAATTGAGTAATTCTTTTAGGTTATAAATTAAGGTTATGTGATTTTCTTTTAAATTTAAAATCTGCTATTATATATTAACCTTTTTGTTTAGGTTAATCGTAATTCAACCATAACGTTAAGATGTCAGGAGGTTTAGATGTGTTAGCCCTCAAAGAGGATGATGTTACTAAGATGTTAGCTGCATTTACCCACCTGGGTGCAGAGAATGTGAACTTTCAAATGGAACAGTATGTTTATAAAAAGAAAAATGATGGTAAGTTTTATCTGCAGTAAATCTTATAACTTTTATGAAAAGTTGAAGGTGAAAATTCAAATAATACTTAATTATAGGTGTCAGTATCATCAATTTACGTCACACTTGGGAAAAGTTGCTATTAGCAGCACGTGCTATTGTTGCTATTGAACATCCGAGCGAAGTTTTTGTCATCAGTTGTCGCCAAACTGGTCAGAGGGCTGTCTTAAAATTTGCCCAGCACACTGGAGCTACACCTATCGCTGGTCGTTTTACTCCTGGTGCTTTCACCAATCAGATTCAGGTTGATTTTGTTACTATAGAAATATCAGTTATATACTATTATTTGTACACGTGATGAGAATCTTTTTTTACCATAACTTACACATGTTGGTTTATTTGGCTTAATCTTTTCTGATTTTATTCGAAACTTAAATAATCATTTATGAATTATTTGGTTACTTTATACTAATTGCGATGATTATTTACAGTCTGCTTTCCGTGAACCTCGTTTGCTGATTGTAACTGATCCATCTACCGATCATCAACCAATCACTGAGGCAAGTTACGTGAACATTCCAGTGATTGCCTTCTGCAATACCGATTCGCCTCTTCGTTTCGTCGATATCGCTATTCCTTGTAATACGAAAAGTCTTCATTGCGTGGGTCTTATGTGG
Organism: Osmia lignaria lignaria; assembly: GCF_051020975.1. Taxonomy (NCBI): domain Eukaryota; kingdom Metazoa; phylum Arthropoda; class Insecta; order Hymenoptera; family Megachilidae; genus Osmia; species Osmia lignaria. The sequence continues at coordinate 11,412,381 of NC_135038.1, forward strand.
TGGTTATTGGCAAGAGAAGTACTCAGACTAAGAGGTTCCATCGCCCGTGAAAGTAAATGGGATGTTGTAGTTGATTTGTTCTTCTACAGAGATCCAGAAGAGGTCAGTACTGATTGTAATGTATTAGAATTCGCATTTATATATGTTCGTCTTTCATAGATGATGAGAAATTAGTAACCAGAAAAATACTTGTTGAATTAATTTAAATATGGCTTAATCTTTTCTGAATCTGCTTACACAGTATATTTTATTTCCATGTAAATTATTCAAATACTAACATGATGCATTAATTATTTTACAGGCTGAGAAAGAAGAACAGGCTGCTAAAGAGATAGCACCAGCTAAAGAATTCACAGGACCAGTTGAAGTTCCAGCTGCAGCAGAACCTGGTTGGGTCAATGAAGTTGATGCAGGTGCTGTTACTACTGAAAACTGGGCGGATGATGTTGCAACACCAACTGCGGCAGCTACTGCTATACCACCTCCAGCTGCTGCACCAGCATTCCAAACTGGTGGAGACTGGGCTGCTCAGGTATGAAGATAATGTTTTAAAAAATAAGACTTTTAATATGCAAATTCTAATGTACTTTAAACTTATTTTTCTATTTTTATAATGCAGACTTCAGAAGAATGGTCCACAACCACACAGCCTACAACTGGTCAAAGTTGGGGAGGTGCTACAACAGAAAAGTGGTAATTTTATCCTCTTTGAATCTTTCATACACTGACCTACTTTATACAGTGAATATAATAAAATGATTAAAAACAATTAAATTTCAATTATTTTCCTAAAAGTAGTCCCAACTTCGACCTTAGCGGCATCTATAAAAAAGGTCCTAATATTAGCCGATAATTTACCTTACTGAAATATGGGATCAACCCAGTGAAAAGTAGGTAATTCATTAATTTAAGAACATCGGTCGATAAATTGCCTATCAGTTTTCGCGCATTTCAAATAGCTGCAACAGTGACCGAATTCGAGATTATATTACTCCCACGAGGGGTCCTAGGCACCCCAAGTGCAATCGACCGGGGTGTCTAGGACCCCGCGTACACCGTATTAGAGATTACATTCTTGCCTACTGGGGTTTTAGAAACCCCAACCGCGATCGACCGGGGTGTCTAGGACCCCGCGTACACCGAATTGGAGATTACATTTCTTGCCTACTGGGGTTTTAAAAACCCCAACTGCGATCGACCGGGGTGTCTAGGACCCCGCGTACACCGAATTAGAGATTACATTTCTTGCCTACTGGGGTTTTAGAAACCCCGAGTGCGATCGACCGGGGTGTCTAGGACCCCGCGGACACCGAAGTAGAGATTACATTTACTGTCACTTGGGGTTCCAGAAACCCCAAGTGCGATCGACCGGGGCGTCTAGGACCCCGCGTATACCGAATTAAAGATTATATTTACTGCCACTTGGGGTTCTAGAAACCCCAAGCAGGTTCGACCGGGGTATCTAGGACCCCGCGTACACCGAATTGGAGATCACATCTACTGCCACTTGGGGTTCTAGAAACCACAAGTGCGTTCGACTGGGGTGCCTAGGACCCCGCGTACACCGAAATAAAGATTACCTTTACTGCATATTGGGGTTCTAGAAACCCCAAGTGCGTTCGACAGGGGTGCCTAGGACCCCGCGTACACCGAATTAAAGATAACATTCACTGCCACTTGGGGTTCTAGAAACCCCTAGTGCGTTCGACTGGGGTGTCTAGGACCCCGCGGACACCGAAGTAGAGATTACATTTACTGTCACTTGGGGTTCCAGAAACCCCAAGTGCGATCGACCGGGGTGCCTAGGACCCCGCGTACACCGAAATAAAGATTACATTTACTGCCACTTGGGGTTCTAGAAACCCCAAAGGCGACCGACTGGGGTGCCTAGGACCCCGCGTACACCGAAATAAAGATTACATTTACTGCCACTTGGGGTTCTAGAAACCCCTAGTGCGTTCGACTGGGGTGTCTAGGACCCCACGTACACCGAAATAAAGATCACCTTTACTGCATATTGGGGTTCTAGAAACCCCAAGTCCGTTCGACAGGGGTGCCTAGAACCCCGAGTGCATCGAATTTAAAATTACCTTTACTGCCTACTGGGGTGTCTAGGACCCCGTGTACACCTAATTAAACACTGTCTTCACTGCTATGAGGGGTCGTAAACACCCCCTCAGAATGCACCGGTGATGGTACCGGGCTATGTATGTGCCCAACTCTCTCTTCTTTTATACCATTTGTTTTTTTTTTTTTTTTTTTTTTTACGTGGAGGAAATCTTCAACAAGACACCTCCAGCCCCCCTGGGGGGGGGACGGAGGTAGTGTGGGATTCTTACCCACTAAAACCTCCACGGTGGCCTCCATTAGAGGAGGGCCCCGGGACCCTCCGCCCCTGGCGCCATGGCGCCCCTTCTCGGGAGAGGGTCGAACCTTCGACCCTCCCCGAATGTCCCTTCCTCGCCGACACCGGGGGCCACACCCGGTGCCAGCACCCTTCGGACCGCGTGCAATGGTGACCGGGGCCCCAGCCCTGGCCACCTGCGGCCCCGCACGTTCTATGGGACCACCCTCACGTAAGTAAAGTCTTGTGAAACATAATTTTTAATTTAAATTTTTGCAAAATTTAGTTTCTTTTTCTGCCACCAGAGGGCGCTGATTCGACGTCGAAATTTTAGTTCACATTTTTGCCGCCAGAGGGCCAAAATCGTAGCATGATTTAGTTCCTTTTTCCGAAACCAGAGGGCGCTGATTCGACATCGAAATTTTAGTTCACATTTTGGCCGCCAGAGGGCCAGAAATTGAGCATGATATAGTTCCTTTTTCCGAATCCAGAGGGCGCTGATTCGACATCGAAATTTTAGTTCGCATTTTTGCCGCCAGGGGGCGCTATTTTTTCAAAAATTTCGCGTAAAAGTAAACTTACCTTTACTTACCTTTACTTACCTTTACTCCAAGCAGTTTTTGTAATGTATTTATTATAAGGTATGCAGAGATGTAAGGAATATAGGGATGAAAAGAATGTAGTGGTTTAAGCGATGAAGAGATGTATGGAGTGTAGGGATGAAAGGAATGTAGGGATGTAAGGGATGAAGCGATGTAAGGAATGTAGGAATGAAAAGAATGTAGGGATGTAAGGGATGAAGCGATGTAAGGAATGTAGAGATTAAAAGAATGTAGGGATGTAAGGGATGAAGCGATGTAAGGAATGTAGGGATGAAAATAATGTAGGAATGTGAGGGGTGAAGCGATATAAGGAATGTAGGAATGGAAAGAATTTAAGGGATGAAGCGATGTAAGGGATGAAGCGATATAAGGAATGTAGGAATGAAAAGAATGTAGGGATGTAAGGGATGATGCGATGTAAGGAATGTAGGGATGAAAATAAAGTAGGAATGTGAGGGATGGAGCGATGTAAGGAATGTAGGAATGAAAAGACTGTAGGAATGTAAGGAATGTTGGGATGTAAGGGATGGAGCGATATAAGGAATGTAGGCATGAAAATAATGTAGGATTGTGAGGGATGAAGCGATGTAAGGAATGCAGAGATGTAAGGGATGCAGGAATGTAAGGAAAGCAGAGATGTAAAGGATTTTTTATTTGAACGTGGGGAAATGTTACATAAGACCCCACACTGACACTTGCGGGAGTGTCAGATTCTTATTGACTAAAACCCCACGGCTCGTCGATGTTGCTGCCATCTACTCCTGTAGCTTGAGCGTCCAGTCGATAACGCAGATTGACAGAAGAGCCGAACAGGAAGCGCACATGGACACGTGGGACAAACATGTTTGTGTTAAATTCCAACTGTGAAGTAGGGGAACCGGTGGGACGTCGTGGAAAGGGTAAAAATTTGTCCCACGTCCCACGTCCCACGTCGAACGTCCCGCGGTACTGGTATCGCTGCCGCGAAGAAAGGAACGAGGAACAGTGCAGTCTCGAGCCTCGCGTCGATCGCAACGCGTTTCTTTATTTCACGACTGTTTTCATGCTCGACTGCTACTTTTTTTAAATGTGTGGTGTAGTGATGATACCGAAACGCGTTAAAAATGTCCATGAGAAAGATATATCGGAGGTCCTCTGTATAGATTAATTCAGTTTTGAAAAAGAGAAAAAAAGAGACCAAACACTTGGACCGAAAATCAATGGTAAACAACAATGAGGCTATAAAGAAATTTGGTCACAATACAAAAGTCATATTCGAAGAAGAAACTTACAAAGTATCGTGAAAAACAACCTTGGTATCAAGTTTTCTATCTGAATACTTTTCATGTCGAAAAAGCAAAGATATTATTTGCAAGGATGATCGAATTCATTCGAAAAATAAATGATTAAGATTTATTCGGAAAGAATCGTCCGAGATTTGGGGATGTCGACGTGCGCGAGGTGGACCTTATGGCTGTCGAGAACGCGTTTCCGATTCTATTCGACAAGTCTAGTGTGCTACCGGAAATGTTGATGATGAACGGGCCGGATCCACGAGGTAAATCGAACTGTTAATTCGACTTTACCAATCTAGAAAAAGAAAAAGAAAAAGGAAAAGAAAAAATATAGTGATCGCGTCATTTTCTTGACTGTGTTTTCTTTCGTAAGAACATCGTTGAGAAAATTGTTCATTTGCAAACAGAGGAAGATTATTTCGGCGTTTGGATTAACTTTCAGTGACAAATCGGTGACCTAACAGGTGAGACACTTTGTTGGATTATTAAAATGATCGTAGGGTAACAGCAACGATACATTTGCTCGATTTGTAAAAAATGAAAAAAAAGAAACGTTATATCGATTATACGTCTCTTTGAATTAGAGTTTTTAATCGCGTTGACAAGCAAGATGGCGCAATATCTAGAGTTGCAAGGAAAGACAGCGAAGATCACGTTGGCGGACGTTCAAGGGCGCTAGAAGGCGCCTGAAACGAGTTCTTGGCGAACATACCGTTAAAACGATCGGAAAATAACAATGGAATGAAAAATTTCTCGTCGTCAGAACGATAACGCGTCGACTCGTTGACTTTTTTAAATGCTTCTCCATTCTCAAGGTCGTCGAAAGCGAACACGCGTGTTTCGTCGAATAGTTTTTCACCTTGCGGTTTTATGAAAAATTTTCGTGGCCGCGGGTTGCCGTGCCGTTTCAAAAAGCTTGTACGATAGAGGCTGAGACAGCTGTGCGAGCAGCGTGGAACAAACCGTTTCCTTTCTCGAGCATGCGGAGACACGCACGGAAAACAGAGGGGCTATCGAGCAGCGGCTGAATGGGTATAACGTGGACTTCTAGTTGGTTTAATGAAACGACGAGTTATGCAACGGAAGTACGCGAAAACGGGTACAAGGCTCACGATGCTTGTTCATCCTCGTAGGTGGCACTGGTAACCAAATATGCAGGCGCCAAGGATCGTTCACGCTCACGCGATTAAATATTTTTTTTTTTATACAATATAAGACGGTGTCAATTATTCCAAGTTTACCGCGGATAATATTATGTCTGTCTCGGTATTTCGTAAGAGCGCGAACGCGTATGATGACTATATCTGTCTTGTGCGACAGAAGTTACCGGTGACTTCAACGCCCGGTATGCTATGACGCGTGCGTGGGTATCGCTTTAGACTTTAGCCACTCCATACTCGCACTTTCCAACGTAACGCAATGTTTTTACCTTTTTCCTTTTTCTAAAATAGTACGTTTTGTTATATCAGACCTCATTTAGATAGTTTTAGATAAACAGTTTAGTTTGCAGGAAAGTTACATATACGTATAAAAGAGAGGTGAAAGGTGTAGTATCGTACGTCCCTGGAGGGCCCTGGTGTATATCGGTTCACGGCACGATCCTGACTCTCCTGTTCACGGGGAGAAAAGGTGGCAGAAGAGAATGCAGAAGCAGAACCTCGCGGGATGTCGATCGACCAGCCGGCTGGTAAAATCCCGCGGTTCGTGTCCTCGCGACATCGTGAACATACGAAAAAGGAAAAGAGGTCGAGGTGCAGTGAAAATGGCGTCCGTGTGGAAGGACTACGGTCAAGAATGTTCGAGGTCGTTTCTGTTTCGTGCACCCCGGCTTCTCCTGTTTGTTGCTCGAAAAAGTGAACGTTGTATCGCCTTCGCTCGCGCCGCGGCCGCGTCCGCGTCGCTTTCTCAAGCTGTCCGATAACATTCTGTTAAATAGTTCGAAAACACCTTTTCTACCTCCTTTTTCCTTCGTAATCGCGTCGCAATGCCGAAACATCGAGCTTTTACTTTTGTGTGATCGTGACTACTCATGGAAACTTTCAATCGTGTCGTGTTACTTCAACTGTCGTTTCGTATAGCTTTTTTCATCTCATCGATCAATGGAAGAACTATGTATTTAACAATGTTAAGAACGGTGTTGTTCAGACTGATGATCAGGATTTGATTAGAAACGTTTAACTGGAGGAACAATAATCGAGTGGATGTATCGAAGTAAGAAAGATAGGAGAGATTATCTACAAGATAATCGAACGATTTTTTTCGTGTTCCATGTTGCAAGTGTTTTCACGCGAACACACGTTTTGTACGGTCGATCGTACTCATGGGAGTTCGACCCAGTTATTAATCAAGACTTTCTCTTTTATTTTAGCCATGGACTGGCGGGGGGTCGCATTCGCGTTTCTATTGGTAAGTTCAAATCTACTCTCAATAGTTTGTTCTTTTTTTTTTTTTCTACTAACAAGAAAATATATCAATTGCGTCAATTTCTATCAATGACAACAGGTACCTAGAGACATCTTTATACGTATACACGAAAACGAAATTCTAAATACTTTCCCTTGTATCGTGTCACAGGAAAAACAAGCATAACTAGGGAGCGTAGTGTGTTGGACAGGAATGTAAGGAATTATGTAATCCTTTGTTGGCACAACGTCCCGTAAAACCGTCTGCCAGGAAAACTGTGTCGAGTAGCTGCAATATTTTCTATGCTGTGTAATTTTTCAACTTGAGGTTAACTGAACGTTAACTGGTTTGCCACAGCTGTTTACAATGGTCTAATCGTTGTCGCATCGCTTCGTCCTTCTGTAAATTATGAAAATTTCATATTGATCTCAACGATAGTTTTTCTTTCGTGTGCACGAGATGCATTACGATCTCTCTTTCTCTCCTTTTCTTTAATATATGCTTGTTTAAAGTGAAGGTTACTCGACATTATAATTTCTGAAGACACTGGTTTCTTCTCTCACGATAATCACGGCGTAAACATCACGTTTCAGGACTAAACAGTGTCCTCTTGACAAAGATTGTTGGATTTGACGTCGTTAACCTATTCAAGTGGCTGCAATCTTCAGTTTGTGTAACACTTAATAATCATCAATTACGTTAAATCCTGGTATTTGCGCTGATTAGGAAGACGGCATGGAATTTCTTCAAACGATCGCGTTAAGTGTAAAACTTTTTCGGTGAACTTGAATTAAATAATGGAAATAAAATACCGCTTGTAAGCCTGTAATAAATATTCAAGGAACATACGAAAGGAAAGAACGCAAAAATGTCCACTTTAATAGCGACTGGCTGGTTCAAGAGCAGAAAGCAGAAAGCAGAAAGCGTTTCGAGCAGATTTTTTCGCTGAGATCGTTACTCAAAAAATACAAATTTTCAGCTGGACTTATAGAATATTACCTACAATATAATAAGTCTGCAAATATTTAGAAAATAGAAATTCGAAAAATATTGAAAGTTTCAAGCAGATAGGATAGAAAAAGAAAAGAATCGAAAAGTCGTTGTCCTTAAGTAAATAGAAATTTCCAAGTGTACATACGTATCTGCAAACATTGCAGGAACATTCTGTATGTATGTGCAGACGAGAAGGAAAGACAATCCATTCGGAACAGCCACGCCTACTTTTACCTGGTGTTCTTTTAAATATCGGCTCAGGATCTCTGCAGCCCGTTTTCACAGACATTTCTCTGTGAACTCGGTAAGAGAACCGATATACCGGAAGTAACTCGCTAAACGTTCCCTTTTTAAACGTTAACTTACTCCCTACTTTCCACCTTGACAAACTGTAAATACACTTTTCTACTTAATGACTTTACTGACAACGCGGTCCTAAATTATATTAACCAACGAAACAAAGTAGATTTTCAAGAGAAAAATAATAATCTATAATCTTATGTTAATACATGAAAAGATTTTTCTTTACCTAACGCTAGGTTTACGGAATGACGTCATGTAGACTCTCACATGCGATCTAATAATCGTTTAGAGGTGAGTGACTAATGCAACCAACATTATAGCAACAGGCAACACCATCCAGCGTTAGGAGGCGTTTTTCAAGGAGATCTCAACCTACGCTAGATCCGCCACTACATCGATCCGATTACCCATTGATCCACTTGATAACTCGCATAATGCTCCGTCTGTTCAACAGAAAAACTACCGAGGATAAAATTATGAAACGGAAACAACGGTTTAACGAAAATCGTTTGTATTTTCTATAATGTTTTCTACGTTCATCGATCGGTCTGATCCTCGTTGCAGCTAAGATTTTTTCAAAACTAGATTTGCACCTTGCGCCGCATCCTTGCAATTATGTGTAATTGGATCGAATGCAGCAAACGAGAATGGAAAATGATCGTCGAGGACGTCGCGAAACGAGGCTTCTGCATGCGATTCTACCCGTATATGGCTCCGATAGAGATCCACTATTACGCGTAATCGATCAAACGCTATACCGTGACACGCTTCTTTTTTCCCTTCAATTTTTACATGTTTTTCTAACGAATACATTATAAAAGATTTTATCTCGCATTCGCTTCACTCAAAGTGCATCGAAGTGCACCGACACCAAATGTATTGTTTCGTTTTTCTAAGTTTATACCTTTCGCGGTTAACGTTTCCATATCTTCCAGCGAATAGTGCTGTGTAGGTATATTACTCGAATAGATTCATGCGAAATGGCTGCTGACTCGTTAAACCACTTTCATCGACGCACACCATCATATGAATGTATTAACAACGCTAACGTTCGTGTTTATTAGACAATTTCTCTAATACGTACGTTTTCGTGCCTCTACGGCTCTCGTCGACTTGGCGAGAAACGTATCGCAGACTCTCACTTTTCATCGACATCCAACTACTTGATCGTTACATTTTATACACGAATTCTTCCTTTTATTTTGCAAAATATGAAAATAAAATAATGTCAAATTAAATCGGTTCAACGACACTGACTGTAAGAAAAAGAGAGAAGACGTAACGATGACAGAGATAAGGTGTAACAAATCAACTTGAACAATTATACGTTCACGTAAGTTGCAATACGGTCGTTGTGCGAGTTCTACGCGTTTCTCTCGATACCTAAATCGGTATGGATTGGAAAATAAAAGTGTGTCGAGGGAGTAAAAGGTGTCTCGAACGTGCCCTTGCCTCCTTTACCACAATCGCTAAACATTCTCAAACGTTTACAAACTTCTCTACTGCTACTACTCAAATATTCTATGCAATTCGAACAAGTCTCGAAGCAATTACCATCCTTAATTTTCGTTTTCATAGCGTTTCATTATTTTCGAGCTTGAAATTTATCGACATTATGCCCTTTCACACGAGGCCTTCGATCCAGCTAATCAAATTTAATTGGTGAGAAAAAGGTGGCATTGTGTAGCTCACGATTCACGACACAGCCACTTGAATTATCATTAAAATTACAATTAATCGACGTGTCTTCCACGAACAGTATCGTTGGCTAATAGTAACGTATAATAGTAGCAATTATATTGACGTTCAAGAATCTCCTCCTCTTCTTTTTTTACATAGCATGGCTTTAGGAACACACAGACGAACGTTCTAGCCAATCTAACGAGTAGCATTCTGTTTTTATCTGTTGCAGGTGACAATAGCAAGGCATAGCACCACACATGCAGCCCAAATACCCCAGCAATCGTCTACGTGTGAGTATAACAATAGCTTTCTAATTGTCAACGCCTGCGATAACTAATTAGCCGGGGTCAATTAACCGAGAACACATCCATCTCTCTCTCGGTATAGTTCGGACTAGGGATTTTACCCACTGAATTTTCTCTTTCATGGAAAACGCTTCCTGTCAGATCTCAAACGGTGATGATCAGATAAAAAAAAGTGGACGCTTTCCATGGGATGCGCTTTCTAAAGCATACAATGAACACTCCGCCACGATGACAATGATTCCAGGAACAATAACCGGTTTATGAACGCGACTAATTAACCTGCCGCCAGGGAGTGGTCCGTTGATTGATCGAAACGCGTTCAATTAATTTTACACTACGAACTAATTGTCACACTATTAACTGGTGATCAATTAGAAAGACATCTCAATTCATAATTAAAGAAAATCAAACAAACATTGGTTCTAATGCTATTATACTTGCAGTATAATGCTCCTTTAAGACGTTAAGAACAATGGGACTTGCTACATAAATGATTTTTAAATAAAAACAGTTGGTTAGGGTTGATTGGGCGATTGAAAGAATAATCGAAAGAAAGGGAAAAAATGGTCAAGATGAGAGTCTTTGCAGACGAACGACGACCTTCGTTGGAAAGACATTGCTTTGCTGGAAGGTGAACGCAGCCGTGCGACCTAGATTCTCGTATGGCGATCAGAGAAAGACACGTAGAGAAGAGAAGAAAGAGGATAAAAGACAAGTTGCAAACAGGACGAAACGAGATGACGATTATAAACTTGAGACTAACACACTATTTCATCCTCCTTCTCTTCTGTCTCTTCGACATCGATGCGAATCGAAAGTCCCCTACAACCGGCGGCGGCGGCAGCCAAACACTTTCAATCTTTTACCTTTTACCTACCGTCGCGTCGCGTCGAATGGAATTTCACCATGATCCATGTTACGTGAATTCGAAGAAAGGTTTATACATCATTTAAATATATCTTTCGATAAAATGAAATTTCCTATAACCATATAAACTACCCCGTTTGTATAAATTTCTTAGGAAAAAAGTAATTCAAGAAACTGAATGTAATAACAGAGGAGAAAAACCGAGGGAAAATCCAACGTTACAGAATAATGAATTTATATAACGTTTCCGTCGATTACGTTGCTCTGAACAGACGTTTAATGAGACCGACCACTTTTTATCCTGATACTCGATGTCCCCGCTTCTCGACTCTTACTTTTTAACGTTCGCTCTAACGAGATATCGCGACGGTATGGCGTGTTTCTACCTGAAAAATGAACGAATATTCGTTTGTCATTCGGAACACTTTCGGTAGAGTAAAATAGCTAAAACGAGAGTGCGGTTTCCGCGTGGAGGAACATCGAGGATAGAGAGAAGCAACTTGTTGAAAAATTTCTCGAATACCTTGACTTTTATGGAGAAACTCATTGAAAAGTGAGATCATTTCTACCTTCAAAGGATATAAAAAGTTCTTACTTAACCCTTTACAATTTTATAAATTGGATATCCAAGATGAAGATAACTATAAACGTAACGTTGATTTATCACACGATGCACATTTCACGCTGAGAGTAATACATATGTAGTTGGTAAAACGATGGTCGTTTGCAAGATGAGATGAAACTCGTTCGCATGCAAAGGCCAAAGAAATGAAAAAAAAGTAACTTTCTTTCGAGGCGCGGTTTCTCTTTGAGAAGCCAAACAAACGATCACGACCAACCAGATCAGAACAATGACACGGATGGCACTTGCTTTCGTATGAAATCATTGCAAGATTCACTTTTCCGACTCGTTGAATGATCCTGGATGAAAGTTGTTTCGCTTCGATTCTCCAAGAGATTGCCAACTCGAGTGATTGTAACGACACATTGATATTAAAAGATAAAAAAGTTAATTAATTTCTTCTAGTCAACAGTTATCCATGACGATTAATTTAACGTGTAATTTATAACTCACGTCAACGCTGCATCTGTATCGATTATCTTGAAGGGATATTAAACTTCTTCAACGTTTTAGTCGTTTTAGAGTGAGAATATTTTTCGAAATATTCTCTTCCAACATCTATCTTTCCTTCGACAACCATTTCATCTGGAGCAACAGTATCCCCATCATTAAGTTAAACGATTGCTCTACCTTATCACGAACATCCACTCAACTCCGTGAACCATGTTAATTTCGCATTTAAGTCAGCAATTAGGATAATGTTAGCAAGTTTTATAGAGCACTTCAATTAGGTAGGTTGTTTTGATCTTTAAAGGGAATAAATTGCGGATCAGTTTCTCGATAGGGGATCTCTTAGGAGCTATCTATTTATTTCTTCGTCTTCCGATAACTCAATCATTTTGAAAGATTGTTACAACAATTTGTCTCACAATCAGTGCTTGTGCCTGTTCGTTTGAATTTTAATAGAAGAATTTGTTAGAACTGTTGCTTCGATGAGATAATAGACAGCTAGAAAACCGTTATTTTTTAGATGACCTTTATCACCGATAGGTTACTCTTGGGTTCACGAAATATCCGTATATTCCTAGTTTAATACGGGTAATAAGAGTTGCCCGTAACTGTACGTTTCGCGAATCCATAATTATCCAGCTCAAGCCACGGTCAAGTGGACCATAAATAGGAAAAAAGAAGGGGTTATAAATGATGCTGGCTAATGACGATTGCAGGATTATTAAGCGGTCAACGACGCTTCCTTCCTTCGAGTTCCCGTTACACGTGAATTTATTCCATACTTGCTTTATTCGTGAAACTTGCAAATCCTACTCCCTTCTTATCTTCATCACTGAATTGCACTCGTTTATAATTAAATTGATCGTTATAATTTATCTTTTCTCGCAAACAGAATTCGTCTAGACGAGTCATAAATTATAAACTTTTATTTTACCGTTATCTCAACAGCACGTTTAATCGATGCATGCAAATAAGTGATGTCGAGTTTGACGGGAAAAAACACGTTAATGCACGAAGGCTAGCATAGTTTGCAAAGGATGCAAGCTTCCGTAGAAGGTGAATCGTAACGATCGCGTGAATCTTTTCGAGCGAGCCGATCGATCACGCGATCGATCCTACAAGTGATTCATTGTTTTCTATCGGATTACTCGTGACTCTTGACTTCAGACTCGAAATTGACAGAACCAATTGTTGCATCTAGAGTATGATCGGTACCGTATAACGTATCTCAAGCAAAACTCGTTATTCGAATCTTGCACGAAGAGCAACGGAAGTTATTAAAATCGCGCGTCCAGTGGTCAAAGCACTGTTACACTTGGTTCAGTCATCACGCGAGTCAGAAAGATCCTTGACAATGAGGAACAAAGAAGACAACGGAGCTCGGCGAGCAGAAAAACCGCAAACAGAGGGATATCCCGTGGCCAGGGCCAGGGAGACCGAGTATTACCGTTCCTTATCCTGCGTCGCGTATTCGAATACCCGATAACGGTATTCTTCGTCTCGACATTCTTTGCACGAGACCCAAGTATTCTGAAGGCAAAATCATTTTAGAAACGCATGTCGAACAGATTAAGAACGAGTAAAAATGGTGACTATTAAATACATATAATAGAGTAGGCTTGAAACATGTTCGATAATCGCGCAAGTCTCGCTTAAAACAAAAGAATTTATCATCGCGCGAAAAAGCATCGAAGCGAAAAGCGGAGAGGTCCTTGAGATTCATTCGGAAGATGACTGAATCGCATCAACGAGACGATTAAAAATAGTAATGATGTCATTAATTAGAGAAGGGAAGTGTTAAAGGTAGACTGCAGCTGAGCTATCTCGTGTCTTTTACCCGGAGGAAATTAGAAGGTCGTGCGAAAAGAAGAGGTGGATGACGAATGATGCACCTCGCGACCTTCCTTCTATGCTTGTTGCGAAGAAACGAGAATATCTCGTTTCAAGGAAAGCGGACAAGATTTAACTTCTTGTTAACTCTGACCTTCGACCCTGCCAACACTTAAAGGGTATTACCCTGAAATGGAAGAAGAATTTTTAACGATGAGTCTGCCAATTTTCGAAACAAGTGTTTTTTCTTCCTCCTAATATCTTAATAAAACCAAAAGATCAATCATCTTCCAAGAAATCGAGTAGGATTGACGCGCGAAGAACCCCGCAAGGGATCAAAGGTGATGAAAGAGTAATGTGCGAATTGTGTTACCTCTTTTCCTACTTACATTTTCATCTTTACGTATTTTCTATACGTATTACAAGTTGACGCAACGGTTTCGATCGCGAACGCAACGAAGCACGGCAAAGGCAAGGTTGCAAGAATCAGCGAACAACGGGCACTTTTTAAATCTTTGATTTCATAGAGAAAAGATAACGATGGTCTGACCATGGACGTATACGTAGGCGCGTAGGATGCATCGATATTCCAAAAGGATAAGCATCAGTTTCGCGAAGAAGCACGCGAGCAATCGGAGTCTTTGTCCGTAGAAAAGGATCCTGAACAGATAATCAGCAAGTTGGCTAAAACTCGAAAGTGGGTCGAACGTTTTTCATCTTCAATTGCCAGATAGTTGGCTATGCTGGCCATTGTTGTTGGACGAGTTGTTGCGTACAACTTGTGGCAACAATATCCTTAATTAAGGGATGCTTATCTTGTTCCTTTTTTTTTTCTTCCAATTATCATTGAACGCTTGTCAAATAATTCTGAACTAAGTGAATATTCAGATCCTGTTGACCGGCTCTTCCACAAAAACAATCAGGTGTCCAGTGAGGATATACCTGGTATCGTGATTAAAATCACCGCAAATGTTAACGGTTCACCTTTTGCAGATACCTGTTGAGGTGTGCACATCGGCACCGTTCAACCAGGAACGAGGATTATATAAATATTCAGCTATTTCCGTGGATCGGTCGTCCGATCAATTACGTATGAATTTGACGAGTAGTAAAAGAGTCAGGTTTTCGAGGCAAGTGTTGCTTGCAAAAATAATGACGGTTCATAACGGTTCGCTTCGGTTCTGCTCGAGGCACGATGACCATGATGGTGAAGCCTCTTACGGTAGAGTTACGGTAATCTTCGTTACTATTCCGCACCTTGGTGCAACGAATCGTTTCTTCCTGCGATCGTAAAGAGCCGTGTACGCTTCGAACCAAGTCTCGTAACATAATCGAGAAGTAAATTTTGTACAAGTTCATAACTACGATAAATTTCCCATAGATTGAATTAGCAACGAGTTACTTTTCTGTTAACTAGTCCAAAGTCAATTATTCAGTGACGACGACGACGACGATATTGGTAGAGGATAACACAGCGATTTAACAATTTACCCTTAAGAGCAGCTCTCCGATTACTCAAGCATGCCAGCCAACACGGAATTGTTTCTGGGAAATCGTGTTTCCGTTGGTGGGACGGTTGCTGATCGTTGGAATCATGGAGGTGATTCCACGAAGAAGATCGGCAACAAGCGAACCTGGATCGACCAGTCTACGTGTTATCCAATTTCTCTGGAATTTCTGCAGAAATCGTTTCCGCTATTATCCTCTTTTGTGCAACGAGCCCTTTGGTTAACTACTCTTGTTTCATGACCAGCACGACTGAAGGGCTGTCTTCTGTTGCTTCTCGATAATATTATCAACTTTCAAATAGTGTTGTGGAATTCAACGAATTATAAGAAATCATTTATTTACGTATCGTTAAATTGTTTTCTTTTCATTCAGTAGCGAGTTAATTGCACGAGAATACCGGTAAATTGATTCGATTAATTTATATGATAAATATCAGGTGGTTAGTAGACGTTTCAGTGATTGCTTCCTGTGCCATTCTCCCGCCAGTACTTCTTGGAAGTTCAACAATCTTATCGGAAGAATCAAGCTCTACGAATAATCTAGACACCGGATGATCCAGATTGTGGCAGGTTTTTCAAATCTCGTTAGCGGTATGAGATAAGTACAGGAGTCTTTAGACAGTTGAAACAGTTGAAACAGCTGAATGTCCTGGGAGACTGGTTCTTCTTGTTCCGAAGCCGGCACATGTCCAGCTTATGCAAGTATTATAGAATCGTAATCCTGATCTGGACACCTATACTGCACTCGTTACACACCCACCTTGATCGCATTCTCTTGCTCTGTCTTATTTTTGGATACTACATAATCTAGAATACTAATGGTAAAAGCTACACGAACGGTACATCTATAAAAAGAATGCAACCGGCTTAATTGGAAGCTGAATCGATCGTTTAATGAAAAATCTGTGAAAAGCAAGAGATGCCGCTAGAAATAGACGCGACGTCGTCGAGACAGCATTCGCAAGGTTAATTGCGCGGAAAACGATCGCGGCAGATTTATTAACCGAGCTTGATTATTCCACCAACTTGCCTTTCCAGCTGTTACGATCATCCTACGAAGGATATTACGCGACGATCTTACGAATAATTGCCACGATTATCTTTCCAGCAGCATCTAACAATAAAAGAGGGAAGAGAAAAAAGAGCAGCTGTTATTTAACGGAAAACTGTAAAATCTAGTTTAAAGGAGTTCGAACCAATTACCGGTTCAATTTTCTATATTATCATAACTGTTATTCTTGGAAATAAATCGTAAGGAAATGAACTATAGTTACTTTAGTCATGAATCGTTGATAGATGCAATTATTCTTTATCATAGATCGTATAGGAGAATGCAGAGAGTTAATAAGGATGAAATGATCTTCTTTATCGTGTTCATAAGCAACAGAGTGTAAATAATTGAATGCACATTCGTTTTTACTCTACAAAAATAGACTAACTGGAATAAATAATACTGAAAGTAACAAGCAATTAAATTGACAGAATATACATATAATAAACAAACAGTATATCTATCCTTGCGATTTTAGCGCAATATCCATTGCCACGAAGGTGAATTATAAAACCATGGTTCTGATGTCTTCAGCTGGAACGACACGCATAAGTTACTCGTTTTCTTTGTTTAAAAAAATACAGACCATTTCAAAAGCATTGCGCAGGACAATAGGAGTTTACTAATACAAATACTTTGCAATACAAAAGGTACGAATGGTCCAAGTGGTCTGTCAATCGATGCGAGTTGATGTAACGTTATTGATGCATCCGGATGTTAGTCGCGTGCAGTATGACAGTTATACATAATGCATAGAGCAAGTCAATGGAAAGGCTTTTCACGGATCTAACGGAATTCCTTGCTTCCTAATTTTTCAACATCTCTGAAGAACTAGGTGCGAGCTACGATGTGCGATATGTAAATGCTCGCCTACTGGGCGCTTCCTTTCTTAATTCCTCGCAGATGTTCGAAATACTACGGAACTTTCGTAATGGTACAAGTCCGCAACGAGACGGTTCGACGATTATGCAGATTCCTGCCATACTGAATTTCGGCTCGTTAACCCGTTTCCTCTGGAAAGATAGTCGGCAATTGTGCTGATCGTTCAGCGTTGCTGAATTAGAGATTGCACAACGCGAGAAAAGGCTTCGGTCTTTAGGCTTTTTATCGACTAAATTTCGATATAATCTACGATTATTACCAACCGCTATCGTCTTGGAATTTCTTTTCATCGACAAAAAGAATTGATCCAAGTGACAGGAAGTGATGCGACGCGACGCGAGGCGACGTTCGGTTACGCTGTCGATATTTTATGCCACTCGTGTTCATCATCGTGCATTAAAATCTTACGCACGAAAGCCGCAATGCTATTGCATAACTCCGTGATCTCTCGCCACTCTTGTCTTTTCGATTTTTTACCCTTTACTCCAATTCAAAAGTTCTTCGAACCTTCTTAAAATGAAAATTTTCTACGAAGAAATAACAAAAGCGAGCGTAGCCTTTCCTTTTCAACGGGTTTCAATGGGTTTCAATGAGAAAAAAGAAGAAAAGAATGCTGGTAACCGGAAAGTAAGAGAGGCTCGCGTGTCGTTTGCAAATTGCGCTTCGATACACGCCTTTGTTTCACCCCATGAGACCTCTGGGTGACTCAGGAGGCAAAGAGGAAACGACGATTCCAGAGAAACCAAACGAGAGATAAGAGAAAGAGAAAGAGAAAGAGAAAGAGAAAGAAAGGGAAATTGAACGCACGACACACGGACGAGTAGTTTCTATGTTCGCTCATCCTGAGAGATTCACCTCGAATGGATAGAACACGCTCAGGAAAGCGGACCTTAAAGGTCAAGTACCTTCCACTTCCGGCGTGACTTGCACACTGCCGCACGTGTCTCCGCTTTAACATACCACTGCTTCTTTCTCTCTCAACGAAGAGAATTTCTACGTATCTTTCTTTTCTTACTTGCATTTGCATTCGTCGCAATATTTTCATTATTAAAAATTGAAAATTGAAAATTTTAATAACACAAAGGGTCAAAAGAAATAGAACAGTTATTTTCCAGAAACGCGAACAAATTACAATCCAAGAGTTCAGCAGAAACGTTTTCCTTCCCTTTTACCGGAAACATTTATACTTGGAAAAAGTTCAAGTTCCAAGCGTGCTTGTGAATCCTTGCTTCTCTCCGTGTTCTTTGCTTTATCTTGGATTCGTTACGGGGAAGCGCTAAAAAACCGATATAAATCGCGTAAAAGCGTGAAAAAAAAAAGAATGATTGGTCGATCTTGGCGTTACGCGGTTTTTTCTTTCAGTTCTTCTTTGATACCTACTTCCTTCGATCAGTTATGCGAATCGATCGAGGTAAAATTGTAAGAGGCTGGTTGGATTTTCGCGTGCAGCTAATTGGCTCTGTTGACTGGCGGGAAACATTCAGTAAGAAACAACAGCATAGATTGCGCCTGGGAAAGGGTTGTCAACTTTAAACGTCTCTGCGATTGTTTCAATCGTTTTTCCCTTCGTTACCACACCCCTTGTTCCGTTAATTAGGAAGTTC
This sequence comes from Osmia lignaria lignaria, assembly GCF_051020975.1. Taxonomy (NCBI): domain Eukaryota; kingdom Metazoa; phylum Arthropoda; class Insecta; order Hymenoptera; family Megachilidae; genus Osmia; species Osmia lignaria. The sequence goes on from NC_135038.1 coordinate 11,431,102, forward strand.
TAATTAAAATTAGAAATTCCCAGTTCTTTCAGAAATTAATACAAATTGTATTTTTTATCATGTAACTTTGAAATTTTTATTAAAGAAGCAAAGAAATCTTTACATTGTCGTTTAACAATGTCTCCTCGAAGCACCGTGTCTTAATTACGAAATCCCATGACGTTAATTGTTAAGATAATTGATGGTTAAAAATGTATTCTCTCATTCTAGCTACACGGTTGCGTGCAATTAATTTATAGATATACCTGCCTAACAAGCTGGCCTTTTTAAACAATTAACGACAACCTAACAAGTAAACGCGAAATGACAGTCATCATCGTGAAAAAAATAAGAAGACAATGATGAGATAGTTGTGAACTTGATGTAGTCGCGTCTTTTTCCTCTCGTCTTTCGTAGCATGGGCCAATGAAGACCCTTTGACGTCGTTCAATTCCCAATATCTCTTGCATCTCTTGCATCAAGCAAGAAACGGCTTCATGTCCATCTGGCATAGGCAATTTGTAAGCAAGAAAAGGATCACGTTACAGTAGAAACGGAGTCGGTGAATTCCTAATAAGGCAATCGATTTTCCTATTAAGGATCGACCATCTAATGAAATTCTATTTATTCTAATAGTCGATGATTTGCTTCGAAAACATTGAGATTTTCATGAATTCTTCTCTTACATTGACATATTTTTATTTTCTCCTTGGTTTTAACTTTACGCGAGTTCAATGAACTCCATTATGAAGTAGATTAAATATTTGCTGAAACCTGACTTGAGAGGTATTCAAGTCGAGGGAGTTAACGCGTTGGCCGACGCAGTAGAAATAACTGTATACGATGCGGCGCATCAAACAACTTGTGCAACTAATTAATTACAGATCAGCTAATATAAATAAGATTTTTCGCAATAGAAAAAAAGAAACGGTTAACTATCCGTTACGTTCAGTTGCTTCTAAGAAAGTCATTTGATTAAATGTAACAAAGCAAACACTGACCAATTTATCTGTCACATAATAATCGTACAAAAAACGCAACAGCTGTTATTCTTAACCCAAATACGAGTTGAAAGATTCCAACTAACCGAAGGGAGGTTATTAAACTCGAAGTTAGCGGCTCGTTGACCGAGCGAAACGTGGACCGAATTACAAAACATTTAAAAGTTAAGCTACAACGCTCGCAGAATGAAAGAATCGATTGGAATCGATCCTAATCGAACGGTAAGTGGTTACACCTAGAGAGAATAAGAGTGCCAACTATTTGTAATTGATCGACCACAAAATCATCGTTATGCCATTCAAATACAACAAGCGAATATTTTCCAAGGTCTAAAAGATAAAATTAAAAAATTAAAAAAAAAAAAAAATAAAATGACGTCTTTTTTCATTTTTTGTGAAATTTCCAGCAACCGTTGCGATAGCGAGTACGGTGCAGATCGAGTGTGCGAGCGAGTCGATAGTCGTCCATATTTCGACCGAGCGTAACACGGAGTTTCATGGTCTGGTCTATCCACGGGGTTTATCGAAGAACAGTTCTTGTCTACAAGAATACAGAAGTCAACCAGCCCCTATAACTTACAACCTGCCCCTCAGGTCGTGTAACACCATGCCTACCGAGCTGGTAAGTCGAATAAAAAACATCCTTCTATTTCGTGAAATCGTGAAATTATTCATCTTTTCATCGATCAGATGAAATTACTAGCTGGATAAAGCGTTTTTGGTGGTGGTAGGTGTAGCTTAAAGATCGTTTCAACTTGCTTTGTCTATGGCTATTAGTTTCGCACTTGATTGCTCAATATTTAAACGCCCTTTAATGGCGATAATTAACCGTTGCGAGATTTAGAATGGACCCTCGATCGAGACTAACAACGATGAATTGCTGTTTAATATAGAGTTTGATGATGGTTAATAATAGGACGTTTATCGTCTGTTCTGTTCAATTTGGATTAAACGATTCTTGAGGTGAATTTGAAATTAAATGGCAACTTTAGCTTAAGGACGTAAAGTATACGCTTGGTATTCGAGAATGAAGTTCGATCACCGATCACGATCGCTCATGCGATTCGACGTGTACACCGTGCACCAGCTGAAAAAACCCGTGGAGGCGTGAATGCACGCGTGAGTACACGCGGATAGATGAAGAAGAAGAAGAAGAAGAAGAAGAAGAAGAAGAAGAAGAAGAAGAAGAAGCAAAAGGGAAATACGAAGGATGGTGGAGGAGGGCAGGTTCGTGTAACGAGGGAATCGTGTGTCGAGGCGAGAGATCGCTTCCTCGCCATACCATAACTGGACCGTTATGTGACCGGACTTACGGCCTTCTTCTTACAAACGTTACAAGAGATATGTAGTATGCCAGCAACAGCAACAGCAACAGCAACAACCTAACGTTGCTACGCCTTATGTCAGCGATATACATAGCTGCATGCAAACGCGTGTGGTGCTCGTGTCCTTAACGGACCGCTGCGCTGGTTCCTTCTATTTGCCGATAATCAACTGCCGGATCACGATTTCCACCTGAACGGTTAATGCATCCGTTTGCTCGCAATTTCATACTATTTTTTAACCGACGATCGATAAACCTATGCTTGTTAATTTGGATTAGTAACGTTAAGTCAAGTTAAGTTACTAGCAAAAGGCAAAGAAATAAGAACCTTCAGGGAACCTTCTATCTTGATGTCTCATAATAAGCTTCGACGTCGAAGAATGTATGGGAAACGAGGTTAATTCTTCGTATATCGAAGGATGAGACATCATAACGCGAGGCTAAAGAACGTTATGATGCATTGTAATTTTTATCATATTCATGCATCGCAATGATGGAATGGTGTTTTATTCGGTAAACGCATGGAACGAGACAATCGAGGAACATTCGATCGAAGAGGAAGACAAGAATCGATTCTCCCAGCTAATAACGATACTTAAATCGGTGTACAAGAGTCTGCATAATTTAAGGGCTTGAAATGCCGAAGGGAAGAATTCGTCCTGTCTTGGTAAGACAAGGTTAAACTTGGCAAGTCTTTGACCTGATCGGCTTCACCGATTCTTTCTGATCCTTGTGGGCGTTAAAGGAACTGTGGGCAGTCTCAACATCCTGGACGATGCCTGATCTTCCAGCGAGCTACCATGGATCGTAAGATATCTAATCTAGTTTAAGATATCCATTGTAGCTAAGTTTCATTTGCAATAAGTTGCAATAAGATAACGGGACGCAACACAAAAATGGCATTGGGCAAAACGGAGACCTAACATGGTCAAGCTGGGCCAACGTTTTCGTTGCTTACGTAATCCTTTCCAACAACCGATTTCTTCGAATGCTGGTCCAGAAATCCGTTACGCAACGAAGGTACACGTATACCTGTGTACCAGTATGTACATACGCTCATCCTTTTCTTGCGAAGAAGAAAAAGCTCGTCACTTTTAACTCGAAACGTTCAAACAAAGTGACCAGGATCTCCTAAGAGCTGATTCAACATTTGCATTTCGCAAATCAACTAGTAGTATTATAACTCGTTTGCCTTGCTCTACTCTATTTTTAGCGTATAGGATGGAAAACAAAATCCTTTCGCAAGAAAATCAACAATGAAATCAACGTTTCACAATCTCATCAACTTGATAAAATTAAAAATTTAAATTTAAAGAAATTATGCAGTTTTCTAAATGAACGTAAGTTATTCTTGAAAGTTTGAAACTTTACAGGTTACTAAAATATCAAAGATCATCTTGCGATGAATGTAAATGAGATTTTTAAACTTTCGCAAAAGACCAATTCGAAAGTTTTTTCATGCATAATTCGATCTGAACTCAAGGATGGCAAATGATGTTTTTTTTTTCTGCGTAGGCAAGTAAGGGATATGCTCTTTTTTCGGCAATACGTCGAATGTAAATTGTATCGCGATCACGCGAGTGGGAAGATAGCTTGTGGGCAGCGAGGCGAGCCCACGCTTTGATCGTAAAAGTAAAAGTCTTCAAGACGATTCTTTGCCATGCAATTCCGCGTATTTACCTTTGCATTTCTACTACATATTTAGATACCTGCCTGGTATCTTCGTGCATTTTAACAAGACCCCATATGGTGAAAAGTCTCGAATAACTTCTGATAAAATGTAAACATTCGTACACGGTATCATCCAGTCGAATGAAACGTTTCGTTCATATTCGTCGATGAAGAGTGTATCTCAAAATCGTCGAGAGAAACAATTTAAGTCGGTCAGTTGTCTTTCGAAATCTTTCGATAACTTTCCCTGCACATCCAAAACCAGTGGCAGTTGGAAACTTTCGAAGATGTTATGCAACCAATTCGCGACGTCATGAATTATTTTTTTTTTCCTTCAAAGATACACATGACAGCTGTTAAACCGAGAGATAATAATACCGCTAATGAAAGTTGTAACGTGAACTTTGTTACCCATGAAGAAACATTGAAATTTCTTATTAGATGGTAAGGATAAAGAGGGATCGATCGATGGAACAGTTGATACCCAACTAATTTTACGCCATGTCACGATGTAAGGAAATTGTGGGGAATGAAATTTCACCGAGCGCTGCAATGTACAATTACATGCTTCACGCTCTCAAAGTGGATGATAAAAACCGCAGGTTTAAAAACAAAAGTGAGAGGAAACAAAGGCTGAATCGAGGGTAACGCGAACTCGCGACAACTCGGAATAAATTCATTTTGCTGGTATAAAATTCCAAGAAAATCGATGGAAATTCGCATAACTTTTCATTCGATTAAATGGATACAGCATAAATTTAGAATAGGTCTACTGTGAATACTTTCGAGAAATGATTTAGCGTTCCCCAAGAAAGAATGCGAAACTTATGACAGCAAAAGATGTTAAGAAAAGGAACAAAAGATCGCATAAAATATAGGTGCGAATAATCAATTTGTCTCGTTCTTAAAATATTTCCAACTTCCATCTGTTTTTTCTTCTTTATAAAAAAGCAACAAAAGAAGAGAACAATTTCATTTTTTGCTAAATCAGAAAACTATCTCGCCCGGTAACAATGTTTCCCAGACGTTCCATCAACAGAGTAATTTTTCATTTTCCTGAAAAGGAAAACATTTGGAATATTCTGAAGACCGTGAACGATTGGAAATTGATACATTATTCAGTTGAGAAAACGTTACGCCGTAGATTTCCGTGTAAAAGCAAATGTTATCCTTACCACCCGTTGGATGCTACGCTTGAAACAGATAATATCTTCTTAGTAGAGAGGTGTAACCGATGGTTATAAAAAGAAGGATACGTTAGGATTCTTTCTGGTCCAATTACATCGTAAAATAGGTTTAGCCCACGGCCTTTGTAAAACCACACGCGATTTTCAACCGATGGCCGATGGCCGATGGCCGATGACTGATGAGAATAAATAATTTCAATCCAAGGTTAGAGGTGGGCTATCTAGATTATATTTTTCAGTCAATTTTCGAGTTGATCATGGTCCAGCTGATACTTTACAATCTCCTCGTGTGTGGTATCACCGTGAGAAAGAAACAAGTCGAGGATGTCCAAGGTGGTCATCATGCGATTATCCATACTTGCTGGGTACCTTTGCTACGCAATGATTAATGGTCGACTTTCACCTCTTTCCTTTCCTCTCAAACTCTTCGCCACTTCTTCGTTCGCCATTCAAACGTATATACCAACTGTATTATATCATGACTCAGGATGATTTCTGTCCTGTTCAGGATGAACCTCTTCAAGCTAACCACTTTTGTATAACTTCATTTCGATAGAATAACTTATTTCTAGCAAAGATTTCTAAACGTTGCTACAGAAAAATGCTTCTTCAAGATCTAAAGACTACGCGGAGCAGTGACATCGAAATCGAAATCGAAATCGAAATCGAAGTTGTTAACTGTGATGACAGTAGTCATTGAAAATCAACTTTCCTGGCGAATCCACTTCAAGGTGGATTCCAATCACTCCAAGGTCACTAGTCCGCCAACACCATGGCGAAGGCAACTAATCGTAAGTGGTGGTGGTGTAATGGCAACACACGGTCGCTTCAACAAAAACCAACACCAACAATTTGAATGCTCGCCAGAGCTTCTCTGCCACGCTGTATTACCTGTCTAATAGACAGGTAACACCGTTACGTCACCCGTTATATTTTCCCTCGATACACCTCTCTCCTCTAAACATCAATTCATTTTATGTCGAATAATCGACCGGATAAAAATACCTCGTCAAGAATAAACGACTTCCTGTGTTCATCGTCAGAAAGACTCAGCTAACCGAGGAAATCTTTATAGCTTCGGCAACGATCAAACACGATGACTACCAATTTGTCCATTGTTAAATAAACCTTTCGAAGGAAGAAGATGAGAACCTCTGTTGTATACGCGGCCATCGCAAGCCTTCTAGGCTCGAAGAAGAAGAAGAAGAAGAAGAAGAAGAAGAAGAAAAAGGTGCATATTTCTTGTCTGCACAGTGGATCAGAGCGCGTGTTGCTTGGAACGCTTCGTCAAATGGCCTATTGTTCGCAATTTCAACCCTTTTCAAAGTTAAACTGCTACATACTTGGCTTGTTAACGTATCCACTACCGCTATTGTAACACGAGTCTTTCTGAAATATCTATCTATGTACTGGAACGTTTTTGGAATAATAAGATTTGAGAAGATGCGCTGGTGAGAACCCCTGGAAAAACTGAGAGAAGAGTCGCGATTGTATTGGATCAAGCTACATGGTCCTCCAGTCTCGTTGACCTCTGACTGAGGGCGCAGCAACCATAGATATCTGTTGGCCAGTTTTTCAGACCGAGGACGCTCGCAATACTGGCAAGGATCCACTGTACAACTTCACCCACAGACCGGTCTCGTCGTAGTCTCCTCTTTTGCCATCTTTATTCGACACGAATAACACCGTGTTCTCTGTCCTTTCTCTTCTTCCAGACACCGCTCTGCGCCACTCTGATCCGCTGGACAATGCTGGCGCCTAACTATCGACGACCCCTAACACCCTGAGCTCGTCGAGCCAGGATCGTCCAGATAAACTCACAAACCCTGATCAATTTTTCTTCGAGAAAAATTAAACAGATCAGGCGAAGAAAGGTGGATATACCTTTGAAAAATTATTCCAACCTGAATAAGTACGACTATGAAGAGATTTATAATTCCCCTACCACCAACACCACACTTGTAATATTATTCATTACAAACTCATCCTGCTGTAAAACAAAGTATAAACAGAGTTCGCATTTGGTCGGAAAAAGCAGATATTCAAGAAATGAGTGTGTAACTCTACGTTTATAAATCCTTTAGAAGGATTACAGAAAGGAGAAATAAACTGTGGGAAAAGGACAGATACAGGATGCTTTGATTAAGTTATACCTTAGCGACCCTTGTCTAGGACCTTTCCTGGCAAAGATTTATGTTCGATTCTGTGCACCAAAGACTCGTGAATCTTACTTTACATAGTTGAGAAAATACTAAGAAAAGCATCGAAATAATTTGATAAATCAAAGGCGATGAAGTTAAACATTTACGAGATCTGTCTGAACGAATGATTTATCAAAGAGAAGGATTCTAATCGTCCTGAAACGAATTATACGAAACATGATAAGGAGAAAATCAGACGAAGGGAAATGACGCATTGAAGAAAGAAAAGAAGAATTCAAGTTCAACGACAACGCTGAAATCACTTCTCAACGTTCTCGCGTCATTAACTCGGCCTTCCACTCTCTTCTTCATCCTCCATTTCCTTCTTCTTCTTCTTCTTCTTCTTCTTCCTTTTCGTCGTTAACCCGTTTTCTTACCCTCTACTTCAATTTTCTATTTGCCCTTCGTTTACAATCAACTTCCGCATTCTACAGGACGATACTTTCGTTTCGAACGAGAAGTTCGACCGCTACCAGACAACAAACACCCGGTGCAAGGCGGTGAGAGGAAAACTTGCGTACGAATTATTTTTCTTCCGCAAAATTTAATTTATGATTAGAAAGATCCGGTTCCGGTCTTTTCGAATAAACAAGTGAAATCGTATTAACGAGTATTTATTCATGCAACAATAATTTGATCTTTTTTTTTTATATGTAAAAGTTATTTGAACAAGGAAAAGACTTGTGTCGGCAATGAAACAGCTCGATTTCTTTGAAGAGAGAAGAGACCCAAGGCCAACAGGGAGGTCAGAATCGCGATTACCTTTTCAAATAAATTCCACCCACTCGAAAATACCTGTTTTGGCCTGTCTCAACCTATTACAAGTTGGATTTCGACTTTCACTTGTCGATTAGAATTCATTTTGTAGACGCGAATACATCCTTGCGCCCACTTATTCACCAAATGACTCAACCTCCATCGATTTATAAAAGAAAAAAATAATCACGACGTTGTTTTTTTATCTCGTCAACTGTAAGTAAAATTCCGTGTGACGATTAGAAAGGAAACCATATGCCACGTTGAGCAACAAATTAGTTAGAAATTCATCGAATCGTTGACTCCAAACTAATTTCATTCAATTGGTAAAATGTGAAATCGCGAATATTCACTTTCGAATACACCTTCGATGTTTTCTTTGATCAATTAGTCGAACGATATTTCAGATTATATTTCATTTTTAGTTGCAATATCAAAAAACAGAAACAGTGTTCCTAACGTGCTTATATGTAATCGATGATGTCACATACGTTATATTGTTCCTCGTTGTCACGCATTCCACGAACACTCATTGAATTTCATTGGCACACTTTGGAAAACTGCAGCACAAGATATACATATCAATACGGTTTGTTCAATTTCAAAAAAAGTAAACATACATATGTGCAGCGCGTAGAAAACGTATGGATTATGCAAACTATGTAAAATAAAAAGTGCGTACGCCTTTAGAAACGTTTACTAACTCAACATTACAAATAGTCTTGTGTGCAAACGTTACCTAACTTCTCCAACAAGTGTGCATCGTAAATATACGATAATAAAATTAATATCTCATTAAAATGATTACGAGTGACTATTGTCAACTCGACAAAATATCGACAAAAGAGAATTTTTTCACATGGCATAAATAGCTAGTTTCATCGTTTAGCGATGCGTAAGCACTAAACACATTATGATATTAGTAGTTGTAAAGTCGACTCTAATGAATACGTAGATCGCGTCAGCATTATTTATAGCTACGTAAACTAACCTTTGTGCACTGATGAAAATTTCTCTCTTAATTTAATAGTTAAATTAACTTGAAGGTTAAAACTTTCGAACAGTGTTACCTTTGGCAAACATAGCTACGAAAGGTTGTAAGATGCTAAATTAGGTAGAGCAACCAGGTGGAAGAACGAATGAAATTGGAAACGTTTGAACGTTCAAGAAACATAGCGAAGGAAACTGAGTCAGCTGGAGAACAAGGAAGATCGTGTTTACATGGACTACAGTTCGTAGTGCACGGCGTGGCGTACGAGGTGGTGCAGTTGCAGCTGCAGTTGCAGTCACAGTCGCAGCCTGAACTGACCGGGCGTCGAACCCAAGAAATGCTCTAGCCTGTTAGATATATCGTAATAAATAGACAAAGTATCCTAGAGGCAAGGCCAATCTCAACAAGATTCACTGGTTCTACATTTGCATACGTCTCTAGGTAAATCGTGTACGCGTTTCAAATAAAAGTTTTACCTTCTCAATCGTAAATTGTACGAGATTTCTCGCTTCAACGAACATTGCGTGGAATATTATTAAAATTATCCTAATTACAGGTGAAGAAGAGAATAAATATTACGAGAATAGCCTGAGAGTTTATCGAGTGAAAATAATAATAACAATAATAAAGCGATGAGTAAGCCGATGGTTCATTTGCATAAAATCCCTAGCTATGATCTGAAAAATGTACACATTCTAGCCTCAGGATCGCGAACAAATTCTCGTGCCAGGATCATTTTGAAGAAATCAAGATGATTGTAATAACAACCGTTTGCTATGTTTCGTATCATGGTAGCACTATCGTTAAATTGAACAAGTAAAATTCTTCTTACGCGGCTCAGGATTTTTAGCAATTTCCAAAACTATCCATACGAATAGCCTGGAACGAAGAATGTGGAGGCGAACGAAGGTCGGATATTTCCAGATTTTATCGAAATTTAATGGTCGGATGTTTCAGGATTCCTCAAAGAATAACACTTCAGGAAGTATCTTCTAAGTATCAAATACTTCGAGTTGCTAAGAATAGTTTGAAAGAGAAATAGTTTTAGAGTCTCACCGGGTGGTCGATGATTCTCCAATTCAACTGGAACAATTTGATCGCCTTCCATCGATGAAACGACGTTCTTTCGAAAATTCTAACCACTTCTTTAGATCGAGTGAATTGGCAGAGGTGGGTGGACAAAAGATCGGAAAGGAAATGATGGCAATTTCCTTTATAAGATGTACGCGACTTGGCAAGAAGGGAATACCACGAATGCCTTGATTGCGGTTTGATAACTTCTCATCCATCGATGGAATTCAACTCTAGTCATTCTTGTTGTCTAGTCATCGCTTGAAAGCTGGTATAGCGAACCCTTTGCGCGATAAACAACCATGGTAGAACGGTATACGGACAGAATGATAGTTTCCAAGAGTTTTTGAACCGTTATCGGGAACAATGCCTTTAGTTTATGATAGGTGTAGAAAGATGTATGGATCGGTCCAACGGTACATCAATAATAAATTCCCGTTTTCGTTCGATAGAGCTGCGAATTTCAACAGCTTGCTTGCGTTCTCGTGGGTAAAGCCAGCAACGAACGCGTTTTATGGTAGAAAAATGGATGTATTCCTTTTTCGAAGATACCTTCGTTTCCTGTGTTCTACTTATACTGGATACAGACACTTCTCACGAGTAACACAATAATTGCTCTTCAATTTGTCATTGACCAAAGTTTGTATCGGATACATTGTAGGCTTGGAAATTTCGAAATAAATGAAACGATGACGCATGATTCGCGCAAAATAATCTCTAATCTTAGATATTAGCATCGATTCTCGTATACGGGACGTCCATCATAGCTGTTTGCGCAAAGGCATCGCCAGTTAGTGCCTAACGTCCACTTTAAAGATCCTCTCGGCTTCTTCGTTTTCTTCGTCTTCTTTTTCTTCTGCAGCCCTCCTGTTACTACCTTCTTCTGCACACGTATGCGTCTACTCTCTCACATATATAAAATCTTGACGCTGTGTTCGTGAAAGACGCGCGAATCCTGAAGCTGTTGGCTGGACTCGTTTGTGTAGGTGGAATTCTCACATATCGGCGACCTCGAAAACTCCAGGATGTATATGTATATACCAAGTGTCTGAAACGAATTGTGGCGAGGCTGAAAGTCGAATCTATTCAACAGACTTCTTTTCCTTCGTTTTTAATTGCTCATCCTTTCGTGGGAAAGCAACATTCCAAGAGAATTTTTTATCTTCTACCAGTCGAGTAAACGTCACCCAAATAAATGACGATATCGAAATTGTTAATACGATTGGAAGACAAAGAGGGGAAGATCGATGGTACAGAGAATTGGGTTACATAATCTTGTGGATTGGATTAATCGAGGACCTGTATGACCTCATCCAAGCAATGAATACCTATGTGGTTGTAACCACACCGTTGCGTTGTAGGCACGTTTATTGCGTAGACATCGACCTTCGGTCATGATTCTCGCAATTTCTAGTTACATCAATTCAGGTGTACGTGCTTCGTTTATCGATGAAACTTTGAAAATAAATTTATCAAAAGTTCAAGCATCGTTTGAAACATTCAAAATGAAAAGATCGTTCAGTAGAAATGGAATAAAACAGTGAAACCACATTGATCGAATGTTAAAATTTCCTGGAACGTAGATGTACAAGTATTTTCTAACGTGAAAAGTATAAAACATACGGGACACACACACAGGCTGTCCCGTGAAAGGATACTACAAAGAGATACACAACTTCCTCTGAAACCGCGTTCCAAGAATTTCTTCGAGAGAAGAATCATGATCGAACCAAACCGCAGAAAAATCTTCTTAGAAGAAGGTGAAATCATAAAAATGCATCACGTTCGCCAGGGTGGTCTGCATGAGTGCAGCAGGAATACAATACCAAAAAACGATAGGAAGCTGTTGTTTTTTGCTTAGAGTTAGATCGATGCCAGGATCATGTGACAACACGATGCCCAGCAAATGAATAAATTCTACACTATAGAGTATAGAGAGAACAGTGTGTCGTCACGATAAAAGCGGTGCTTCGTTGCTAGGTACATAGGTGTGAAACGTAAAGTCAGCGATCTGACGAAGCTCTCTCGGGCCGATGCACTGGAGATTGCGAGTATCCTTGTTGAGGTCGGACGGCAGGCTTCGTCGAAGGTCGTTGCCTGCTCGATATACACGGTGTGCCTTCATCATTTTACCTCCATCTTACATTTTCTGTTACCTTTAACGAGTTCCATTTAGGGGTTCAACTCCTGATGCATGCGTAGCTTCGATATTTTTTGCCAGGATAGCTGTCCCGCGTTTCAAACGAATCACGACAGATTCTTGTAGTAAATTCTCAATTAAATCCTGCGTATTCCTCAATGAATACTTGCTGTAATTAATTCTGACTACACCTTATTTCACGATAATTTTAATTAAACTCTCGTTTGCCTATCGCTGATACGCTCTCTTGAATATTTACCGTTGCAAGTGGTTGATAAAGAAGACGATAAGCGATAGTACGGTAGCTATTTGCATTTGAAACAGCTACTTATCTGTATGGATAAACGTCAAATTGACGCGGATATTGAAAAACTCTTTTCAACATTTCCGAAGTTTTATAGATACTTATTAATATCATAGTAAATTAATCAATCGCTAATGTCTTCATAATGTCTCTCATTCTAAAGTTTGCAAAACGAATCTCGAGAAAAAAAAAAAAACAGCCCTGCTCCTTCGTAGCCCAAGAGTAGACTGACTGGCCTCCGCGCAAAGCAAGCGGCTTTATCAGATACATCTGGCCCATTTACCCCAGGGCTGAAGTAACGCGCCCTGTGATTGGCGGAGTGCGACTGATAAGACAAACGTAGCTATCTAATTGGTCTGAAGTGTTAATATGACTTTATACCGTCAAAATGGCGTACCACCATTGCGAATTCGATCAAAATTATAAAAATTCTACGTATGAATTTACCGAAAAATGGTCTCTACGGTCTTGAAGAGAGATATCTATAGCACTCTCGGCGGCACGAACGAACGAGACGAAGGAATTGTTGAACAGAAAAGGCGAGGAGCGAACGGTCCGGTTTTTGTTAGCAGGGTGCAAGGCCACAGACGGATTGCTTGAAGGACTGAAAGTCCAGGGAAACGTGATCGTCGTCGTAGCCAGCTCGAAACGCTCGTAAATAAGAATTGCAACAACCAGCATCGAAATACATCAACACATTCTCTCGTTTAAACAGTCAACGAAAGGATTAGAGTAATCCTGTGTAGAAAGAAAAAAGCAAATAAGAACCACTTTCCTACAATCCACAATGTAACTTGGTTTACGCTACATACTTAGAAAAGAAACAAGAAGGTGTTTGAAAGTAAATTCAAGCGTTAAACGATTAGAGGAAATGTTTCGATGATGTAATTTAAGATCGAAGATCTTAATAAAGAGGTATTTAAAGAAAAATTTCGTTTGCAGGACGACGGTGGTATCGAATACTTCAATACCATAGTGGTGCAACCACACCTGAAGCTGGTGACCAATCAGGGAAGGGGTTTTCACGTGCGATGTCGATACCAGACTCGAGACAAAGTGGTAACGAACGATCAGACCCACGTGGCCATGTTGCAGTCTCTACCGTTGCAGGTAAGGATGAATTTTATTTGAAATTGAAAGGCTGAATCATCAGGCCGGATGTTGGGCTTAAAAAAGCTGGAAGAATATTCTCAGAGGCGAATAACAAGTAGGTAAAGATTGAACGTGTATTGATAGGCAACAGCACCCATGCCAGGATGCACGATGAAGATCTTTAGCGGAGATCCAACGAGGCATCAAGTGGCGGAAAATGTGAAGATCGGAGACCCTTTGACCTTGGTCATCAGCATCGACAGACAAGAAATGTTCGGTTTGAAGATCTCGGATTGTCTGGTGCGAGATGGTCTAGGATGGGGAGAGCAAAGGCTTATCAATGACGAGGGGTAAGTTTTTTTTAAATCCATAAACGAAACGATAAACCGCGTCATTTCATCCACGAAAATAACTTTTAATAATGCAAAGAAAAGTGCACCGAAAAAGGAGAAAAGAAAAAGACAATTCTGTAAACTCGACTGTACAAATAAACTGCTCTCGCATCAGAACGTACGATGAATAATTCAGGGGGCCTGAATTGAGGGTACAAAACGGGTCGGTTCACTGACTTCTTTTCATAAGCAAATCAGCTGATCCGACCAACAGGTTGCACGCACACTTTCCCTCTCGACTCGTTCGTTATTAAGTACTCTACGAAATAGTCAAATTTCAGGTTTAATCTTAACATTTTGATAGCTATCTACGATTCTTCTAACCTTTTCTTTAAATGTGCATTTAAAATTGAAGCGATAGACTGATCTGTATATTACACCAAATTATTGCTCTAGTTGTCCGGTCGACGGAGAGATTATGGGACAATTCACGTACAACGAAGACAAAACGGAAGCAAAGGTGAACTTTCAGGCACACAAATTCCCTTATACAGCGAGTGTGTATTATCAGTGCAACGTTAGACTGTGTATAAAACACGGAGGAGGATGCACCAACACGGTAATTATTATTCGACAATAAATAATAAAGTAAACCCCGGTACGAGTGGACAACAACGTTACATAACTGTTTCAACTCCATATGAATAAGACTTTCAAAACAAGTTATCAATATTCTGTTGTTGCAGCCACCAGCTTGTAATTCGGTAAGCAGACGACGTAGGGACACTACGAACAACAATGTGGCAAAAGGTGTAGAGGGTCTAGATGGAGGAACACCAGCAACAATCGAAGTTTATAGCGGGCTTTACGTGAACGAAGCTTCTGATATAGGTGCAAAGTCAGAGTTCACCGACGATGTCTTCAAAGAAAGGGTGAGTCTTATTTTTATCTAGCATAAACTAAACTACGGACTACGAAACAGAGTTACCGACGCTCAAAAGAATTTCTTTAAACAGTCTCACCCTTCCTATTTGCATTTCTAGACTATTGACGATCCAAACAGCATCTGTATATCTCAAAGAAGCTTCGCCATTGGCATCGCAATCGCGGGTTTGATCCTCATGTTAGCGGTGGTCGCGGCAATTTTGGTTTTACTTGCTAAAAGACGGCACAAAACCGTGTCGACGACAGGTTCGTCCATCTACAGTGGACCCTACACCAATACCGCCTACAGTCACAGCAGTTAATAAGTTCGCTTATATATTATCACTGCAACGAGAAATTTCAACGACAAACTGTCGCCACGTGATAACGAAAAGTAAAAATAAAAAAAAAAAAACGTATCGGTTCTACGTCAGCCTCGTTACATAGAGGCATAGATAATTTAGGTAAAATACAAACGAGGAGATACTACTACCCTTTTGCTCAACTGCCGATGCTACGTATCGTCTTTTCGAGGAAATAGCTCAGAACCCCTGGGTCCTGACACGTGATCGAACACGATTCGCTTCAAAAAATATTGACACACTCTGATTACTTGCGGAATCATTTGATTTCGAGGAAGAATCATATTTTTTATAATACATGAATCTTTAAATATAAGTGTGCCAATATTTTTTTTTATTTAACATCTACTATCTACTCTGCTCTTTTCTTTCAAACATCTTGTATATCGTTGAGATATATTTCTCATATCTTGCCAATCATCTGGTAAATCATCTGTGTTTCTATTTCTACGTATACAAATTTCTAACACTGCCCTATCGTGAAATTGTTCACTTTAACACGTGTCATGACCTATTATCCAAGTTTAGAGATATCCTAGCGTCTAAAACTCGACAATTTTAAAAACGAATCGACACGAAATCCCTTAGGATTAACTTTAATATATACAATTATGTTATCGTATGGTTATTATTATTATTATTATTATTATTATCATTATTCTATACATACTGTATACTAGTCCGGTATACGCTGTCCTAGCTAACCTAGCAGCCGCACTAAAAAAAAAAAAAAAAAAGAGGTAAACTACACGGATACTTGTTGTCCGTAGACAATCATCCCTGGTAATTTAACTTAAATCAGCCGTGCAGAACAACTCAGTCTAGCGTTTAAGGTATAAAATCAACTAGCAAGCAGAGGACTGTTTAAGTGAATCAAACGCCTCAGTGAACTTTAAGCATTGCCCTCTTTTTTTCTTCTTCAATTTCCTCGCAAGTGTTGGCACGTCATAAAGCAACCCTTGGCTCTATCTTTTCTCATATTTCTACGTTCTTTCGCCTTTCAAAACATATCGTTCTCTGACCGATACACAAAGTTCATTTCAACTCGTAGGAATATTAAAATAAATGATAAAACAAAGACAAGATTCACGTTCGACCGGTTTAGAGTATTAGAAAAAATACAACTTCCCGTCGAATCATTAATGAAAATACATTACATGTACAGGATTTACTTCTAACTATTCAATCAAGCAGAAACGAGTTACAGATACAAGATCAACTTCCGTTAATCGGTCAGAGACGCGTCCCTGTACGTTCTAATGAATAATTATTCTTCTGACGAGCAACAAGAGAGTTGTACGGGATGTATTGGTTACTACGTGTTTCCTACGAGGCAAAAATGCTTCGTGTCGCGTGAGATTAAATCCCGTTGCCGCAGAAACGAGGAAAATGAACGAGAGTTTAGCGACAGTAAATGCTTAATCGGCAATCATTTATCTATTATTCAAAGGATAAAATTTACGTTGTTGTAAAAAAGGAAACATGATGTTTAAAGCAATAATAATTTTTAATTTCATTCTTAACTAGGAAGGTATTTCGTATCTGCGACAACGCGATCCTCACACGAGTGTGGTAATAAGCGAGCGTATAATTCATAATAACGCTTAAACGTAAACTAGTTTAATTAAATTGAGGTGCTGCTCCAATATCGGTATTCTTTTTACGATTACTTTTGCTTTTCTTCGAAACAGAAAATTGCAAAAAAAATCGGAAAACGAGGGAGTACTGATATTCCGCGTGGAGAGTTTATAGTTTTTAATCGTGAACAAAAACGGGGCAGACTAAGGCTCGATACAGACGAGCGACTTTTCGTCGTGCGATATCGCTGCGATTGTATATCTTTCTTTCTTTCTTTGTTCTTTGGGAAAAAAGAGTAACAGTATAGCGCGACAAAGAGTCGTTCCTCTATATCGGGTCTTAAACGCTGCCAAGACATTCGCGTAACTGGGTCCAACATGGTGGTGGGTACAGTCGTAAAATTTACACATAAAGAGGAAACGGAAAAAAAAGGAAGATAGACAGGCAAACGTAACACTCGTAATACGTTAATTGTTATAAAACAATTTAGAAGACGAAAAAAAAATGAATTGTATAAGTTGATTTCGGTTTATAGAAATGTTTGATCCTGACAACAGTTAATTTCTGTGAACTAACGTTCGTTGACCAGTCTAGCTCTACTACAAACATCGTCCCGCATACCTATATTTCTTTTTAAATCTTTATCTTTATCTATATTACGAATTTCACGGAAATGTAATTCATAAACAAATTTAGGATGGTTCTGCGTCACGATGTTTTGGTAGTCTCTTATCACATGCAATAATTTCAAACGATCAACAGTTCACAAAATTTTTGTGTCAGATCAAAAATGCCCGACGAATAAATAACCAACGAGCGTTGTCATTTCGTCGTGCTTGTGACACTGGTTCATAGCGACATTGGAGACTAAAATGCTTATACTTATAGTACTTTTTTTTTAAAATAATAATACGCGTATTCTTCTTCACGTCCCGCAATGTTTCTCTGGACCCTTGTCCGAAGCGATTTACAACGAATTTATGTACATAACGAAGAACGTAATAAACCTTGTAACCATAAATAAAACGTCGTCTCAATAACCCAAAACAAACTACGTAAGTACTACAGAATAACCATTTAAGCTCAAAGTGATTCACGAAATTCAAAGATGCTTTCATCTTTTTACCGCCAGCGCCATATTGGAATTAGAAAAAGTAAATAGACTCACAAATTGTAGCGTGCGTTGTTGGTTGTTAAACTCTGCAAGCTGCTTTGATTTTTTCGATGTCATCAGTTACTCTTGTCATCTCCTTACTCATACACTCCTTGCACACATTACTAACACACAAGCATTAATTAAAAAACAGAAAACCCGAAATTATAAGACAAGTTTACCGGCCGATGCTAACCGTACGAGAAACCGAGTAAGACTGACACGACGCGACGTTAGAGGACAAAGACGATGCGACGCTAACTTCGGGACACAATACTTTTCGTGGCTTATTAATTTCGAAAACAGAATTTTATAACTGATTGTTGGTCAAATTTAACTTTTGTGAATACCATTGATGTCGATTTTCCTGGATATTGTTAATAATAATATGAAATCGATTTCAAACATGTGACTTAGATCGAATTGTCCAAAGTTACACGATTCGCATCGTCATATACCAAATTATTACGTATCATGTTAAACAACGAATGTAATGAAAAAAAATACATGATTTTCAGTAACTTTAGCAAACGATAGACTGCAAACCAATCTATTTACCTCATTTTTTATGGACTTCGATTTCCTGTTCCCACTCGAACGCCATTGCACGTAACTTTTAAATTTTAGTTCACACCGCCGCCGCTCGAGGAACGCAATAACTCAGGGACGACTATCGTCCCAATTTCGCCCCGGCACTTTTCTGTACATACTCAGAACAAAAAAAAATACACGTTAGATCATGGAAATAATTCAGAGATCTCGCAAAGTATCAAACGAGAGTGTCTTCTTTTTTATTGAATTATATATAATTCGTTTTTGGAAAATATGATATATATATATATGTATGTGTATATATATATATATATATATATATATGTATATAATATAACAAGAAATATAATTAGACTGACATGAATTCTATCAAATTGTCCGACTCTCTATGATGTTGTGCATCTTTGGGTTGGTAGTGTAGCTCTTTGTTTCTACCATACGATTCCTATTTAATTGCAATTCACCTTCTCGGTCACCTTCGCGATCTATACATAAACAAATTCTTCGATTTTTTCTTAATTTTTCCCATGGTGTTCCCTTCTTTTTCAACTCGCACACACGCGTCTCCTCAATTACCTTTTTTACTACTCTCTGAGAATCAAAATTGATTTTTTTCTCGAATACACAAAATCTTCTGTATACGCATACGAGATATGACAAATTTTTCTGCATCAACATAATATAATAATAAAAGATTCAATCCTTTTGAGTCTCAAAGAGTTAACATCTCATTCCGGTATGCACCTCCTAAAGAATCAGTGAATACATTTGACGATCTTTTGCCTTTATTTTCTAACAAACATAAGATACCTTTGGTTGATTTACCATTCAAATTCTTAACGGAGGACAAGGAACAAGGATCAAGATTAAAACAAAAAAAATCATCTAACATATAATATTTAAGCATAAAGGCACAGCCATCGTTTGTTCCTATCCCATGTGATATGTCCAACTAAAGAAACGATAAATTAATCAAGTATATTTTATAAAGAAGGGAAATATGCGATGCAACTTGCTCAGAACTCGTCCTCCTTGTTCAATTCAATCGAGATCGAACTTTCAAATATATTCACCATAATCATCGCGTTTCATACACTTTCGTCAACGAAACAACGAGTTCACGCCAGCTAGACGATTAAGAAGATCGGTAACAAATGAATCGATGTTTGTTTTCTGCGTCCCGCACAGAGTTTTCAAGAAAAAATAAAGAATGAATGCGAGATTACTATGATTAAGTTACCGATCTCCGATCTACTAACGCTACTTGTGTAGATGCTATGCAAGAAGCGACGAATATTAATGATATTTGTTAAAATTAAAATTAACTTGTGATGTTGATTTAATTTTAAAAATAGTACGTGATGCATAAAATCTAACTTAGCCATAACCAAAGGATTAAAATAAAATTGTCGCCACTTCTCGCGAAGCATCAACTTCTACAGACGAACGATACAATTTTAATTAGAATTATGCTTGTTTGAAAAAAAAAAAAAAAAGAAAAATTTCAGCTGTGCACCGATGCCTATTCCTTCTTTAACCCTTTGCACTTCGATCTTTTCATGTTATGCGATCTTTGTTGTAAAAAATAATTATTTTATTACAAAGCGTAAGAAAAATAGAAATGTACTCGAATCAAAATATTACAGATATGTGCCTGAAACGTATACATACGTGAAGTAGCAAAGGGTTAGTATCAAGAATCAGAGCTAACTGAGTACAGAAAATGCAAGAAAAAAAGAAGAGAAAGAAAAACACGTGATCTGAAAAAGGCATGAGCGACGCGATCAACGTAAGGTGATCAGGAAATAGCAACTCCTGGGAAATAAACGAAAAGCATCAATCTTTCACGCGTACTTCAATTTTCATCCTCAATTATGTATTTTCACCATTTCGATCATCCTCTCCCTCTCTCTCATACTTGAACTGTTTATTCTCACTACCATCAATCTCCTTTTTACGTTATGCATACAAAAATAGTAGGAAACGAACGTTGAAGTCTTGCGGACTTTTATCACCCGTTCTTCTCGATCGTATTTTCGTATCGTTAATTCAATACTCCTCGAGCCAATCTCCTCGACATTCTCTTTCTTCTTTTCTCCGCTCGCGTTTTTTTCTTTAGAAATAGTCCAGGCGATGTTACGAAATCCCTTCTGATTCCCTCGATAAATCTGTTGACTCATCTTTCAACTTTTTACAAATTTTTAAATCTAATACTTCAATTTTCCATTTTTCATGTATTAATTAAAAGTATCAACAAACGGAGACAAAACGAAACTATAATTATTGTTGAACTTTCAAATAAGCAATTTAGTCACTATTAAAAATAAGTAACCCTTTCAATGAAAGGGTTAATTATGAATTAGGAGCGCAGCAGATCCATCGAACGACCTTATAAAAGCGTACGACGAGCAAAATGAAAAATAAATAAATGTGAGTGTGCAATTGCAATGATGACTTTCGTTCGGTTGCTAGACGTAAGTGTAACTGTCTGCAAACTACCGTTCGTACTTAAAATTTATATCACGCTGTAAATCCTTTTCTATTTATCCTTTCTTGATAACTTGATGATATAATGAAACACTCAACAATATTTGCAGACGGTTTCTCTCTCGGATAGCCGATAATTCTGTGTCATTTTCTTTTTTAATTGTGTCTTAGAGAGATTCGTAAACTGTCTTCTTTTTTTTTTATAGGTACAATTATCTTCATTAATCACTACGACGATTTTAGGTACAGTTAAACACTACGGTTGTGCGCCCATCTCTTTATAATTGAAACATTGGATATCTCCGTTCAGCTCTCTCTCTCTCTCTCTCTCTCACATACACTCGCACACACACACACACACACACACACATACATACACTCTCTTTCTCTCTCTTCCTTTCTTTCATGTTTTGTCCAGCGATTTTTAAACCTACAACTTTTTAATTTAATTTATCACGCTTCCACTTAAGAAGAAAGTAATAGTGCCCTCTCCTTTTAGTTCGCTCGTTGTCGTAGGGTAGATAAAAGGTAGCGATTGCGCGCGTTCTTCGACGCTTGACTTCTCATAAAAAGATAGGCACACCCTTCACCTACGTCCTGAAGTACAATCACCGTAAGCGAAGCTTCTGGATGGATTCCACTTGGTTTATCCCCTGCGGAACAACATACACCCCTCGCTGAACGAAACGATTCATCATACATTGAACTTAAATTGAACAAACACATCTTTCACGTCAACCCTTTCGCTATGACCTACATTTTAATACAAAAACTGTTTACGAGTTTACAAAATTGAAAGTTTTCATTTAAATTATATGAATTCCATAACGAAAGGGTTGAACGATTATTAACGAAGTACAGAACGCAACAATTTACAATAATGACGCAAGAATCGTCTACGTTGATCCGCAGATTCATTTTTTTTTTTTTTTTTTTTTTCACAGACGGAAACATTATTAATTACGACGATCACGCGTTACCATCACCGCTGTCAAACTGATAGACATATTGATTCCTTACAGAACAAGGGCATGAAATGTATACCTGTTTACATAGCTGAGACATTTATGAGATACAGAAGCGTGCTGTGAAGCTTGGAAGACGAATCATAGTTAACACTGTACACGCTCTCGCGTTTCACTTTAATCTTTGGAAATAAAATATCACGAACATGCGTCCTATGTTCGATTACATTTTTCATCAATTCCCTAATATAGACAAAAAGAAAGAAAAAGAAAGAACAAAATTTCAAATATTTAAGAGATAGATTCTCTTTTTGTGATATAAAGCTGTGATGGTTTCGCGCTACTTAACTACTGTGTCGAACTAGTTAGATAGACCATGTACTGAATACGTTTACACGTTCGTTCGAGTTACATTAACTTGGACTAAAGTAATCGTACAGAGATCAGAAGCGACGTTGAATATCAATGATTGAACGGGACAAAAAAGAAAGAATCTTATTAACAATGAACATGCCTGAATACGTCAATACTCCTTTATCTAAATAACAGAAGAGAATGAAAAATTTTCTGAAAAATTGTTACTCTATTAAAGGCCGATACAGACTAAAAAGTTTTTGATACAAAATTGAGGTAGCAAATAATTTGATCGTGTGGCTATGAATCGTAACTGGCAGCAATTTTTATTTCTTCCTTTCGTTTCTTTTTTCACTGTCACTCCCTTTGAGAGATTAATGCAACCGTTTGGTGGCAGTATATGGAAGAATCGGTGAGCAATGATCACTCCTTAAAAAGGAACGTTGAGTCAAATCCAGATATTCCGAACGGATTGCAGCTATGCTGTAAACGTACTCAGTATGTCGTGTACTTTTGTAATGCGCGTACATTAGTTTTTATCATTATTATACACGGATCTTGTATGTACAAGAAATCCCTGTGTATTTTTATCTGTGTTCACTTTTAAAAGTACCTTTTTTTCCTTAAAAGTAAATCTCACATTCATATAGTATCTATAAAACCGCGATTAAAATATCTCCAGATATAATATATATATATATATATAATATTATATATATATATATAATAATTGTAATAGTTAAAATTCTGTTCAAGTAACTCTGATCGGTGTGCACCCACTGTGTCTAAGCGTGCTCTACAGCGAAAACAATGCACACATTAAACCTTCTCTTTCCATACGTATAAATACAGACTGCCTTAAAAAATGAAATACACTGTGAAACCCATAAATTCTCCATGGTTAAACAAAATTGAAAAATTAAAAGCTAAATGCCTTCATTTCTGACTGCTTGTACTTTGAATACGAAGTCCCAGAAATGTCAAAATGATAAAAAATTTTTCAATTTCCTTCGCTACGAAGAATTTCCACTTTTCACGGTATGTATCCTTTTGTAAAACAATCTGTATGTATCTTTTTATCATACTATTCTCTATCCAAATACTGTGAACGAAATCAACGTGGCATATATTGATATTTTCATTCTTCCTCCCCGTTTTTTTTTCTTATCAAAAGATACGCGCATAACCGTTTCTTTGTTATCATAGAGGTGTTTTCGTTCTTGTTCGTTTCTTCTCAATTTTGTAACACGTGAATTTTATACTCTATCAGTGTGTGCTTTTTTTTATATATTCTCTTCTCTTAAATATTTAATTAAAAGTATAGTTAATATTAATAATAAGGATCATTGTGTACTTTGTGTGTTTTGTGTAAATATGCGCACGTGCGCGCGTGTGTGTACTGATGAACCACGAGCTGCCATTCCAATTTCTTGTGTATCAGCTTGCAACGAATCAATTGTCTTTTCATCACGTTCAGCCGGTGCTTCGTTCCTATATTGGCCCAGGTACTTAATACTGTACCAGTTGATTTCGACTGGTGATTGTCACCTTCACGGTCCCTGTAAGTAAAATATTATTTCTGAGAGCACGGCTGGTTCGTTTCGCGTGTTCCTCACGATACAATGCCAGTGAATTATTGTTGTGCAAATCAGGATTGCATTAAATGAATCTATTGGTAACAGCTGATTTCAAGCTTAATTCCGTGTAGACTCCACGCGATGAATTGTAAATGTGTATGATAGAAAAAGATGTATCCAGATCTGAATTAAAAATTTCTCGCGATTGCTGTAACTATTTTTAATTGTTGTATGACACAAAGCATAAGACTGATGTAACCATTTAAGTGCCAGGATGCTGTGGTTCCGCGTTGAAATAGGTGCCATCGTACCAATGTACTTAGACTTTATCCATTCTTCTTATAATCGTTTATGGCACTGAAACGGTCATGCTAATTCAAGCGACAAAAGAAGAAAAAAAAAAAAAAGAAACCTATATCGTTGTGCAGTGAACATATTCATCGTAACACGATACATTTGCAATAAATAAACGTAGAAAAAAAGTGACTTAGAGAAACCTGTGCGCGTGAGTGTGTAAGCGTACAGTGCTACAGTCACGAGTGCACTGAAAACTTATGCTTCCTATTTTTTACTTTTCTACGAATTTTCAATAATAAAGCGGATAAAAGCAGATGATAAAAATAGGAAGTATTTTCCAGGCACGTTTTCACACGAACAACACATATCAATTGAAGCGAAATCAACGCGTGTGAAGAAGCACCTAATGTTACGATGTAAATACCGTGTTTTCTTTTGTAGTATTTTATACTGAAGTTCTGTACCTTATATCATATTGTCTTCCACAGGTTTCGCTTTTAAGAAGACACAAGATACGTGTAAAAAATTTGTGTCACCATTACATTCTTCATAAGCGGAACAAAGGTAAAAATGTAACAGAACTTTCAAGCAACGTACCGAGCGAACATCTAATCGAACGATACATTATGCCGATTCTTACCTTCTCTGATATCTTTCGGTACATTAGACGAAAGCGATGGCATGGAAGGTGTTTGATAGAGATTGGACCGCGCGCCGGTTGATGGTAATTGTGTTACTTTGGACCTAATAAATAAGTTATATTATGGAATAATGCAACATCGAACTTTGAATTGCTCGTAAAGTTTGTAAAACCACCTCTGTTTACGAATCTTCTGATTTCTCCCATCAAACGAGGTGGGTGTACCAGCGCCTGAGGCGTTCGACGAGTACGAAGGTGGTCTGTAAGGTCGTGGACAGCCCTGAACAACTGGTGGTGATGGTATTGGTGCATATTGCAACCGCGGGTTAACTGGTACTCCTGGATGCATCAATCTCATATCCCCTGTAAAGAACGAAATCTATATAAAAAAATCCGTAAAAAGAATTCTTACTTATTTCTTTGAACGTATGCCGTGTACGTTTCATACCTTGCACAATATGAACACCCTGATACATTGGCAGTGGGTAGCGTGGTTGGGGTTGTGCGTTTCTGTCCCCGCTCCCACTTCCGAAGAGTTCGTGTGCTGGAGTCGGCGACCTGCTTGTTCTCTGAGAATTGCCTGGTGTCGAAGCTCGAACACCGGCAACAACCTATGGCCATTGTTGAATATTATTACTATATTAAAATGAACTCCGACCCGAAAACGTAACAGTTTCAAGTCTTACAGGAACATTTTGCCTGAAAACCAGATTAGGAACCAGCGCGGGAGTTATGTACGTTCCAGGAGGCGCCGGTGACGTGCCATTATGCCCAACTTGGTGACCGAAGGTTCCATTTGATACCATTGTTGGTGGTGGATAGCTGCCAGAATTAACGTACATCAATGGCATTCCAGACATCTATAAATAAATTGCAAATTTAGTAAAACATCTTTGATTGTCAGATTCTATGGTAGTATTAGATAAAATAGTATTAATTGCCTGATTAGAAGTTGGAGTATTTGGTGGAGTAGGTACTCTATACATGACAGGTGGTGGCTGAATCGTCGCTTGACCTGGTGGGTAGTACGTGGGGACCATGTGAACCGGAGCTTGGTACGTGTAATCGCCTGGTGTTGGTGTCACGGTAGGCATCGAATTGTAAGGTACTGGATAGCTGCCCACATAATTAGCTAGAATTCGAATGATATAATTTGATAATTGATAAACAAATATTGTCTAAAGACTTCATTGAAAGATAATAAAAAAATGAAAAAAATGAAGAAAAAAAAAGCGTCTTACAGTTTGATTGGCTCGGAGGAGTCATAGTTTGTGCATTAAAAGAATAATTTGACGTGAATCTTTGCTGTTGATGCAACTGTTGCCTATCAGCTGGACCCTGACTAACTGTAAGTGCTGCACCAGGTGGAGGTACAAAATACATTGTTTGTTGCGGCTGAAACAAGGGTGTGTCGATTTAATATAACACCAAGTTATGTTAAATTACGTTAAAAGGAGATAAAATAAATCGTACTGGCATTGAATTGGGTGGTGGTTGCCAATAATTTTGTGGCATAGTCTGCATACTTTGCATTGTCTGATTCGCAGATGGCTGTGGTTGTGGATAAGAATGAGGTGGTGTAGAGTGATTTTCTCCTGCCACACGTTGATCATAGATACTCATACCCATAAAATATCCCGATAATTCCGTTACTTCCTAAATGGAATAATAAATATATACGACTTATTGAAGTTGTATTTTTTAATCTATAAAAGAAGCATCTTACTGTTGTTTGCGATACTGGTCCTTGCTGTACAGGTACTGCTGTATAATTCGTATAAATTGAATTCTGATTGTATACATCCCCTTGACCATTATTCGGAACGTTCGCCTGACCCTGACTCGGATGAGGAGCCATCATCACAGTCTGCTGACCCACATGGGGTTGAAAAACACCGTGGTTGTATGTATCTGAGGTAGGTGGGTAAGTCGAATATGGTTGAGCTGTTTGGTTATGATTACAAGTTTGCATCGTCGATGACGATTTGACTAGAGTTTGTTGCTGTTGTTGCTGCTGATGTTGCTGCTGATGTTGCTGTTGTAATGGCGATGGTCCTAAATTTTGCTGTTGTTGCGGTGGTAGTGGTGGCGGTGGCGGCGGTGTGAATGGCAAACTCGGTGACGTAGCAGAGTTTGTCACACGAGTAACTGTAGTTGTATTGCTACTAGCATGTTTGCTGCATTGTGATTTCTTCTTATTTTCATTCTTTATATTATTCGTAACTTTGCATGGCTCGGATGTTTCTACGCTTTTAACAGGCGACGCGTTGTTTCCATTGTTCTCTTGCGAGGATGGAGCCGTATAAAATTTTGGTGGATTCTCCGGATCGAATCGATAAATCGAACCATCCGGATTCGTGTATGGCTGATTGGTTTGGGGGTTTATGATAATGCTACCAGGCGGTACACTGGATATATTAGTGACTGCCCACATTACCGTTTGGTTATTAGACTCTGGCGATGCGAGATCCTGACTAGATACTTGGGTATGACTGCACGTCATGTTTGCCACAGGAGATGGCGAAGGAGAAGGCGATATCGTTGCGTCGCTACGCTGGCTTTGTGACTTGTAACCGCTACTCGAAGGACTCAGTCGCGAACACATACTAGCACCTGAATCTGCAACAAATTCATTTTTCACCTTACAAAAATATAAAAATTATTTAAAAAACGAAGAATTTGATTGCGATGTAACGAGGAAGGCAAACCTTGCTTCATAAGTCGAGCTCCTGCGCTGTGAGTAGATGTGACACTGTCCCCTCTAGAAAGCATACCCCTGGTGTAACCACCAAAACTGAACGACTTGGAAACCGATGGCCTCAATATAGAACCTCGACAAGATTCTCTTCCATCAAAAGATTCTCCTTTCGTGAGTTTCATTTGTCTGTTACATATAATCGATAAAAACACATAATCAATTTTTGATTGATTATGGTGGGGAAAAAGTGAAGGTGATAGAACATTTACCTGATGGTGTGGTCCGAAGGATGCAACAAACGGTATCTCGCAGAAGCATCAGAACTTTCCGAAGAGGACCAATATGGCCAGGAAGTAACTTCGCCACTCTCTCCACTGCTATCCTTGAATATCCTTCGTCTAGCGCGTTCGTATTCCTCCTCTCGTTCCTCGAAACTCTTGTTTTGTCGGCAATAATCACCGGACATCCTGTCAGGGGACTTGAAATTGAAACTGTCTTCGAACGAACTGGAATCTCGTTTCAAAATACTTCGACGAGGTTCCTCCGACAGAATTAAATCGTCTCTAATGTGTTCCTTGAAACGAGTATTCGGAATTCGCATGTTCTTTGTCCTAGTAACTATGACACTGGAACCTGACTGATCAACGTTGTGTTCCATTCCGAAATAAGCGGCCACGCGATGTACCAACATTCTATTGTACGAGGACATGTTTGGAAATTTATGACAGACTTTCTGTTTATCCCTCGCAAATTCTATCAAGTCTTTCTCTATTTTCAACAGCACCGTGCGATCCTTTTGATTACGATTTATAGTTTCCGCGATGAAATGCTCCAGATCTATCCCGGTACTGTCCGTGTACAATTCCGTACTGCTATCTGCGAAAAATAAGGATATCCTCTTGAAAAGTTTAAAAATATTCAAAATATTTAAATGGAAAGTAGAAAATGCAAACCTCGCGATAGGCATGGTGAAGCACTGTCGAAACTACCCTGGGAAGAATTTTGATGCCTCAATTTATGCCTCGAGCCTGGTCTGCTCACAGACAGAGTATTGCCACACTGTGCGTTGTTACAGTGGTTGTTGCAAATGTTCAACGTGTTCGGCCTACGTTGTTCCGATTTTTGTTGATTGTTTTGCGCATTTTGGGCCAGGTTCGTGCTCTTTGGCGAGTGCTGTAACGCCTGACCAGACTTCGATGGGGATACGGGTGTCTGTAGCAGGCCTGGTCGATCGTTTTGATTGTTTTTCACGCAGTTATTGTATTTTTGGATCACGTTCGAGCCTGTCATCTTGGAACGATGATTCTCCGACTTATTGCCGTTCGTTGGAGATGTATGATTCTTTGGTGAATGAAGTTGAGAAGGACTAGATTGACCTACCCGAACGAAATGCAAAAATAAGATTGAATTTTACGTTGAAGATCACAACCAAGAGCGTTGTATATAAATGTTCTGCTATAAATGTTGAGGAAGGAAACATTACCGTTTCGCGATGGAGCTCGACAAGTAGGCGAAGTGGCCGTGTTACGCATTTGCTTCGGGGATTGATTCGGATAAAGATTACTGTTGAACATTGACTCGTTGTTATTGAGCTTCGCGTTAGTGGAATTAGACGATGACAGGTTACCCGCGGAGAGTTTCTTTTCACCGTCCACCGATTGAGGACTATGCGGAGACGAGGAACCGTTCTGCGGTTCTCTCGGTGGAGAGGTCGATTCTCTCATAGCATGGCTCCTAACCAACAGCTTCACTTTCGTATTCGTCTGAAGAAGAAGAAGAAGATGATGAAGAAGAAAAAGAAGATTTCAGACGAAATAATTAAAAAGGGGATCCTCCATTATGTATATTTACATACCCTGTTACGAAAGTTTTTGTTCTCTGTGTCCGTTTTATCGGGGGGACAAGAGGGCGATACACGATGCTGGATCGAATTCGATGTTGGAGAAGTGGCGACATTCGGACTGACATTCCCGTCTATCATATCCGACTCTGAACTATTCCGATGCAACGCGTTCGAGCGTTCACCTACGACGAAGCCTTGCCTGGAGGATGACACTGATGGCATTCCTCCTCGCACCACCACCGTGGGACTATCAGGTCGACTGTGCGACCTGCTGCCTTTATGCACCACTATACTTGGTACTGCAACAAGTAAATCTTTATTCAGACTTTTGCTTTCTCTAATTAATAATCATTTAAAGCGTTAGTGCCCGCGTTATTCTATGCCTAGCCGTATGCGGAATGTTCGCATGACTAATCGATCACTTTTCCTTCAAATAAAGTAATTACAAGAAACTAGGGTGTGTCGATACCTTTTTTACCCTTACTCCATTGCATACAGCTGACACATGTAAATCTAGTAATTAGCAATAACCATTGGATAACGGGTGAGAAAATGTGAACGTTTCTCTTGTAAAATTTGTCGGCTAAGTCTTCGATGCTTGTTCGCTGGTTAATAAAAAAGACAAGGAATAAGCGAAATAAAAGGAGGAAATAAGAAAAAAATCGTGAGCGTGAATAAGACTTACTCTCCAGGCGGGCCATGTGTTAAACGCGTCATGGGGTTACGGTGCAGGACTCTGCAACTGGTGGGTTCAAACAGGTGCAACTGGGTTAGTAGGTGAATCTTTCGGGTGGCGTGCAGCTTGTAGGGCTGATACAAGGAGCCAGATCACTGCACGTCCACCTTCCAACATCGTACACTCTGTAAGCAGATATAACACGAGGATCGTCACTTTTGTGAACAAGAAAAAAACATCATGTTTTTAGTTTATTTCAGCATTTACTTTAGCATTGGAAGAAAAGGAGGCAAAAGATTTTACAAATTCTTCGTGCATGCAAGCAGTGTTACGCGTTATAGAAACACAAAAGCCCTCACCAACACGATTACACACTGTAAATGAATTTTCCCGCTCGATTTGAGACACTGAGTTACTAGGATCATACTTGAAATCGTAGTTCGATTCATAAGCAGCCCATGTGAAAAAGGAAACAATGTCAGATAAAAGGGTAGATTGACGTCAGCATTCGATGGATTAGAGTCGTTAAACTAAAAGCAATCCTTACAAGATGAAATACGATGAAATCAGTTCGTTTCAGCAAATGAAAAGAAGAGTTAGTTTCTTATGTATAGAGGGGATCGATCGATTGATCGAAAGAAAGATCAACTTTCACCTCGTCTTTAAATCGAATCTACCACTTGAAGAAGATATTTTTCACGGCTACGTAAACAACACACCTAACGAGATACGATTCGCGTCTCTCGATCCTCGATCCTCGATCCTCGATCCTCGTGGATCACCGACCACCTTCTTTCCATTCCCATCCACAATTTTCACTGGATTTTTTTCATTTTAATTTCCTTTTTCCTACCGTAAACCGGACTCACGCGTTGGCCAGGCTCCACGGCGTCTCGAAAATAGCAATACACTGTTTCTCAGCCGTCCCGTAATCCCTTCTTCGCCGTTATCTCGGCCAACCAGCCACCACGTTTTCTTCCTACCGCGACTCATCATCTCCCATGAACCACGCACCTACCACGATCATCTTGTAACTCGGCTTTGCAACTCGTATCGGACTAACAGACCAGAGATCAACTGGACCGGCCGCGCCGCGCT
Organism: Osmia lignaria lignaria; assembly: GCF_051020975.1. Taxonomy (NCBI): domain Eukaryota; kingdom Metazoa; phylum Arthropoda; class Insecta; order Hymenoptera; family Megachilidae; genus Osmia; species Osmia lignaria. Next base: position 11,462,355 of record NC_135038.1, read on the forward strand.
GCGCCGCGCCGAACGATGAAAATTTAGATAGGTCAGGTCTTCGCTCGTGTCTCAATGAAAATGAAAAAATCGGAGATCAGAGATCGTCGTGAAAAATAGAAAAGGGACAGAGAAAAAAAAGAAAAAGAAAAAGAAAAAGAAAAAGAAAAGGAGAAAAGAGAGAAAAAGAGATAGAGAGAGGGAGAGAGGACCTGGACCAGCCACGATCTATCGAGTACAACGGTACGTCGCCACGAAACCGCTTTTCGCGAGAGACTGAGAGAGAAACCCGTCACGGGTCTCTCTGATCGCAAACTCGACGAGGAGAACGATATCGAGAGCGCGAGAGACAGAGGTTCTAGGTAATAAGAGCGACAAAGAGAAATAGAGAAACAGAGTGGTAGACACGCGACAGAGAACACGAAACAGGGGATGAAGAAAAGCTTAAAGGGGGAAAAAAAAAAACGGGAGAAGCGGCTGATTTTTCGGGAGTGAGAAGAACGAAGAAATAAAAGGATCAGGAGGGAATAGATGGAGGAAAAATGCTTCTGGAAAATGAAACGGATAGAGAGAGAAAGAGAGAATGTCGAGCAAGTGCACGCGTGCGCGTGTTTCAAGTGTACCGGGTGTCGAACGAATCACTGTTCCTACGATACTTCTAATTAGAGACTCGTGTGCCATGCTTTCTCTTACCACAGTTCCAGTTGAAACAGTTGAATGCTGTGCTAATGCTTATCTTTCAATGGGATGGTAGAGAATGTAAAAATGAACCATTAACCAGTATCCCCAATATGTATGTATGTAGTTAAGAATTTAAACGTGTCTGACCACACATATACATTTCTACTGTGGCGGCCTTCGTTAAGACGTTAACTGCCGCAGTGAAAATGATCGTATATAGCGCGGCACATCATCGTTATATCGTTTACCGAAGATACGATTATTTAATTTCTCAGTTTGAAAACTTGCGGGATATCCTGATAGATATTTCCCATTAGTTATCAATTTTCAACGACGTATATATGTACATGGCATATACGATAAAACGATTGAAGCTGAATATCAAGAGAATAGTTTTAATTCGTGGCAAATTAAGTAATACCGGGTAACACCTGTCTATTTGCTCGCAAATTGAAACCATCTGCGAGGCTATAAAGAAGACGAAGACAAATAATAAATGCGTGCAAACAAGCCATAGATCGTACACGTTTAGTTCTTCGTATAAATTAGTAAATTATTCTGTTATACCAACAAAACGATAATCGTAGATCGTCTGTTCGGTTCGGTTGTAAAAACGTTTCTTCCTTCGTGTGAAATCAAGAGAAACTTTTTCTTCGACACGACGACGCAAAGTAATAATTACCGTACGCGTTAATTTCAATGAAAATGATCGATCCAGCGGTGGGTGAAGAGGGTGTGCAACGATCGCACACACGACCGTGGCGAAGCAGAAAGTTACAAATTGCTTAGTAATGCACACGCAAACCAACTGATACCATCTAGATAGCAAATTTCCTCCTATAATACATAATACCACCGTTTGCATATTCTTTCAGAAGCGATTCAACCCCCCTGAAGCGAGACAAAGCACCCTTTCCGTCGGCTCTTTGCTCACCCAACCTGTAATTTACAGTTGATATTTTATAAAAAACGAAAAAATCCTTTGTAGAATAGCATCACGGTTTAATTAACTATTCCAACGTTATAGGTAAATTCCTCCGATTGCTATTTACAATTGCTATTCATAATGAGCTATAACGAGCTCTGACTAGCCTACATTTGGAAAACGGTATATCTACGTGGAAATTATCCATATTCAGAAACATACATAGGTGGAAAGAGGGAACGGGACACACGTGTATACGTATGACTGGCTACGAATGGTGTCTATGACCTATATAACACGCCCAAGCGTAACTAGGTCGTGCACCTCTGTGTCCCCTGGAATAATACAGGGTGTCCTTATTTTAAAAAAGAACTACCTATCAGGCGACGCTCGATTAACCAAAGTGACAACCTCGAGAAAGAAAATAGAAAGTACACAGATTCAATATCTTCTTTGAATTATGTAGAACGAAGGTTAAACCCTTTAGATACGGCCCAATTGTGCGATACAATCGGTCTGACCTTACAAACAGATTCTATGGCCTTTTTTCTTAAACTTGTATTTGATAATCGAGATGTTGAAGCACTTTGATCGTTCTAAACACGCGACACTTGACGCATCCTGAATCATCTAGAATCATCTAGAATGTAGGGCATCGATAAAAGGATACGCTATGGTAGGACAGCAGGGATAGGCTAAAAAAAGGCCGAAGGGTGCGTTTAGTTTACCGATATCATGACATCGGGTTTGGTAAACACCTTTTTCGCAACTGTAAAAACGCGTGTCTCGATGAAAATTACTGTCTACAATCTAGAAAAGATTTACCAACACTGTTGGTCGGTTATTTAACACGATAAAAAAGGTAGTCGACAAAAGTAGGTCGGCTATTATCAATGAAACGGAATTAATCACACCCGTACCAGCGAAGTCGTTCGACCTCGAGCAATGTGTTAATTAGTCCTTTTCATTTTGGTCAAGCAATAAACCAGCCGTCGATGTGTCTTATACCGATTGGCTAAAAATTAGAATCGTGTAAATGGAGTCCGTTTACCCCCCATAGACGCACACTGACCTGATTTAGTGATCAGTAAGAGAAATTTGTCGCACACACGAGAGATGATTGGGAGAACCCAATTCCAGGAAGTAACCTAATTCCTACGGGAGGGATGACCCAGCCACGAGGAGGTAACTAAAGTACGGGTAGGATATTCCGCAGGAGGTGGGATATATGGGGGAGGTTAGAGGCCGTCAGGGGGGTACGTTCAGTTTAGCGATACGTGCCAGTCCGATGCACCCCTTGTCGCCATGGAAACGACCTACTCTCCCTGGACAGACGCATCGGCCACCCTCCGCGTGTTAAACATTCGAATAAGGATATCTGGATGCTCTTTGAACTTCCCGTTTTACCTACAAATCTCTCCTCCACCTTTTTCATTCCCTTTCCATTTTTTTTTTTCCTACATCAAATGACAAGTCGTCTTCTGCTTAACCTTATACGCCATGTACTTACATATACACGTTCTTTAGATGGTTAGTCTAGCGGTCAAAAGATGAAAGGATGAAATAACATTTGAATTATCAAAGCGAAGATTAAAATTTCTTCGTCTCTTTGAAACAAGAATCTCTATAGAGCCTACACAGTAGGTATACGCGCAGACTGATATTCTTGGAACGAGACAATCCTTCCTTCGAAATTAATCCTTCAGACATCCCGGAAACCGCCTATCCCTAAACGTGTACACTATTATGCGATATAATAACAGTTGATGATTCACCGGACGAGACTTGGTTAAAATTTATCAAAGCAACTGGCAACTGAGATTTTTCATCGTGATTTTAAATTACAATCTGCTGCGGAACTTCGATCGACGCGTGCTTCTCTTCTATAAATATCGATTCTCGAGCTTCCGGTGGTGTTTCACGCTTCTTGGAAACGATCGGACCGCGTCAACTTTCTGTGTTTTACCTTTTCGGATTGAATTTTTCTTGTATAAACATCGGAAACTCGTGTAACGATGAATTTGTATGAATTTGTTACATGTCTGATGCTCGAAGTATATGAAAAGTAGCGTGAGTAACCGCAGGACTAACGCGATGTTACGTACACCTCACCATCCGTACACCATCCATTTGCCAGCTAAAAAGCCAATGAAGAGACTCTGTCGGCACTGTTCCAAACTGTATTATTTTCCTTGTATATTCTCCTGTGTACTGTCGATCACCTATTACAACATTACTGGAAGCTAAACTTTCATTTCGTATCGTGAATATCTACACATTATCGACGAGAATATTTTGCAAAAATCCTTTCACGTTAAAGTGAGTAGCAAAGAGTTAGAAGAAATCATGGGATAAATTTTATTCAGGTCAACTTCGTATAGTGGTCGACCCCCGGGTGAGGAGGGTTGCTGAACCCCGTGACCCATATTCCAATAAATAGGTCAGAGAAATACACGAACAAGACAAATCGAGCTCGTTTATCATCTAACTTTTCTTTATCTTAACAATTGGCCAAGTTCTTTCCTAAAACTTAATCGGCCTTACAAGATTAAAAGATGGATCAATATTAATACTTTTTATATATTATAAAACAATCATGCGATGCCTGAAAACAAGCTAAATTAAGTTAATAGAAGTTAGAAAATAAAGAAAATGCCGGACAGTAATCTGATCGGAAGATTCGAAGATTTTCCACGACAAAACACGGCAGACCAGCAGGCGCTCGCTACGAAAGAATCGCTCGAGGATTCAGCCTCGCGAAACCAGCAGTGCTTTTTCCCTACCGCTCGGACCCGCTATTTATAATGAAAATATTTTCACGACGACGATGCCCAAGCACTGCCCACCTATCTATCGACAGATATATGTACATACATATATCTCAACGCATATTTAGCACCTACGTCCATCGATCTCTTCACGCTTTTTTTCCTCCCTTTCTCGTGGCCAGTATACATAGTCGATAAGCAATTAACGGTGTGACGTTTAATTCTGTCGCAAGATATTTTCCACAAACGCTAGTTATATTCAGTAACACGAGTATTTTATCGCTTTAAACGAGATTAACTGATTTTATTGGGAAAAATATTGAAAATTTTTTGAATACGGTTAAAGAATGAATACCAACGAAAGAGCAAAAGTCGTCGATGTTGAAGACCTTCAACCGTTTCGAGTGAAGAAAAGTAGGTAGATAGGTAGGTAATAATAGAAAATGAATTGCTGTTTATTTTTCCAACATTAACTGACAAGGAATAAATCAGAGAAGCAACACGTGCTTCCACTCGTTATAGGACATCAATTCATGGATGGACAAGCTGGAAGAATACATACTCTGAAATTGAAAGGAGTTATAGAGAAGCGGTTTCGGCTCATGCCGGATCAATACTGTTCGTTCGTATCCGGTTCCTCGGTCTGTCGACAGTTGCATTTCGTGTCCTTTTAACATCCAACCTTTACATCCGAATGTATTCAATGAAAATGAAAATGAAAATGAAAATGAAAATGAAAATGAAATTGAAAGGCAAAAATGGATTACAACAATTTTTGTCTATTACATTATCTACTCTTATAGGAAGAATGATCAAAGACACCCTGTTGATTCCGTTCGACAACAACGTGAACTGTATTTAACGAAGAAGTACGTAGCCGACGAGGAATGGTCAATTTTGGCCTGGGTCCAGGTCTACGTCAGGATAGTCTCTGACGCCAGCATCAATGAAAAGAACGTAAAAGAGGAAGAGAGAAGGCAAGTAACTCGAGCAGTTGACAGGTTATATCTCTCTGTAGGCCTCTGAACCAAAAATAACGCGAGTGTTTTAACGGCGTGCCTCGCGTCGCGCGTGGACCGATTTTCACCAACACAGACAATCAGATAGATAGTCCTTTGGCTAAATAGTCAAACAACTACTACCCTTATATGTAAAATACCTCCTTCTCCTCCTCCTACTATCTGCGTACCATTCATTCTTTATTACTAAGCGTGTATAGAAATAAAAGGAGAAGCAGAAAACACCATTTGTAAATATAAAGGTAAGAGTCCTTACAATGAATAGAAGAAGACCTTCGAGCAAGAAGAATGATCTCATCAATCGTTGACACGAACGACTAACAGTAATAATTCCTTGGCACGATACATTTATATAGAGAAGAAGATGGAAGAAAGCGTGTACGTTCTACTACCGGCTATTACATTATTCACACATAATAGTGCATTTCACATTGACTGGAAATTTGCACTTTCACATGAAAGAACAGCAATGTATCATACATACATCTGATTCTAATCGAAAGTAGTCAAGCTAAGTTTGCATACATGCAAGTATACTCCAAAATTGTTGAATAAATGATTATTATTTATACTATGCAACTGGAAATAAGAGAATCGTATATGTTTTTATATATAATTTTATACTTATTCGGCTGTGAACGAACCTTTAGCTATAGGCAGCTAATCATCCAGGAAATTGACCAGTTGAAACGCTATAGAATCTTCTTACGATATTTACAAAGGCAGCACCGACTGTCTATAAAAGATTCAGCAGACACGTGCGGCATAGGGTCGTTGTATCTCGTGATCCGAGGAACGTGCAAGTAGTATCCGCAAATTTCCGCTTCTTATCAGACTGTTTTCCATTTTTCCCTTTCTTCTATAGCTATACAAAACGAAATAAAAAATAAATTTCTCGTATAAAACAAATGGAAAGTATAAAAACAGTTAGATCTGACAGACGCAATTGGTAAAAAAAGAAAAATGAAATCCTAAAACAAGGGATTAATTACATCGATCAATTAGATGATTCCAGGAAATCGGGCAAACATTACTTTCTCTTTGTATGTAGCTTCGGCGAATAGACTAATTAGAAAAATTCTGTAATAAACCAGAATACAGCTTCGGATCACAATTATTTGTCTTTCTGATGAAAAGTAAAGAAACGAAGAAATCAACTTAATTTTTGTCCTCGTTAAAACGATCATGCTACAAAGAGCAATTCTAACGAAACGTCACTTTCTATAGGGGAGAAATTAATGATGTAACGTGACCCTGTTTACCCGTAGGATGACTAAGAATTCATACCCAGGAAACAATGTGTTCCTCGAAACGATCAGGAACGATACAGCTGGAACGGCTTTTGCAAGGCTATAGATGCACGTGTAACCCTGCACGTGATTCAAAGCAACGATAAAACTTGCATGTTCCTCAAGTTTGTCAAGTTTCTCAAGACTTCTATCACCGTAACTAGTAAGAAATAGGAGACAAACAACAACTTGATTTGGACTTAAATCAAGTGTAGCGAATGGAAAGATGCGAAACTTCCAACGACTCAAATATTTCAGTTATTTAAAGAATATTGATGAGAATACCATAGGGTGCGAAAAAAGCAACGAGGCAAATAGCTTGTTAAAGACATGATTTTGTTGCCTCCTTGAAGAAGCAATTCCGTTTCTTATGAGATTGAAACACGCTACACCCTTGTCAAATCGAGGGCCACTGTGGCCACTTTTTATCTTCAGACCTCAAGGAGCCTCCTACACGTCGTTTTATCTACTATCGAGATTTTGTCGGTGAACAATGACCGTCTTTTATTTATTAAGGGTGGGCTCCTACACTTTGGTCCACCCTTAATCGTTTATGACGTAGATTTATGGTCCATGATGTATATCTACCGAAATAATTTTATTTCTCCATCGTTTTCAATTATGTTAACGAGAAGTGGAAAAGGTTGAAGAAGGTTGCACCGATACGGGCGAATCATCGAGATAGGCCGAGTCCGACTGGTGAACTTGACCTTCACCTCGTACCCGACTACCTTCGATCGAATCTCCATGCTGGTGGGGCCGGGAATTCTCCGAAAGAAGGTTAACAGAACCTTCTTCGTAGGCACGTGTATGACGTCAGTGTAATCAGAAGGACGATTCGTGCAGGGTTAGCGTGACTGGTGGTTAGGCTTCTATTCGCGACGAAGGTAGCGAAGGAGAAACGACGATTCGCGTGTCAGCCAACCGAAAATCGCTCTTCTCGACCCAACTCCTCTTCAATGGCAATTCCTCTTTCCTACCAATCCACCAACCGATCGATTCCAACCGCCCACTATTGAAACCATCGTTCGACGAATCCCGCGTGAGTCATCTCGTTTCTACCCTCTTTCGATGACCTTGCTAGATAAACACCGTGCATTGCGACACGAGGACTACTTTGGTACTAATCACTGATTTTCATCGACATTACAGCTCTTGATTGCACGCGAACAGCCTTTCATAAAAAAGACCCGATACAGGATCGAAATACCCGAACAAGATAGTAGGTATCGAATAATTGAATATCATCTACTATTAATCTAAACGATAATTCATCGATAATTCATTTATATGGAATCTGAAGAAGAAAATCCTACAGATCCGTAACAGAATCGACATACGCTTTTCTGTATAACCAGTTTCTGACGCCACTACTTAACCAGGATCAATGGATGGACTACACGATACACAAGCTTCGTCACTGAAACGTGACAAAGCGTCTGAAATCGCGTTGACCTACGTCACTGCGAAATTAACGCAACGGTAAGTAACAATATCCTATAACGATAGGATATGAAACCAATGTACAAGATGATATCCAATAATGAAATTACGTCCGTATATTTATCTATCAGAGCGTTACCATGAGAGATCATTTTAATTTCAGACAAGGTGGAAAATGGAAAATGGAAAATTGTATAAATATCCCGAGGCTGCACGCAAGACGATGGAAAAAGAACCTTGTTCCTTCGGAAGTGCTGTGTTAGAGGCTTTTCAAAAATAAACCTGCACCACGTGTAGCCTTGATCCTGTGCACGCAATGCCGCATACACATGTGACACATGAGGATAAGAACGGGACACACGCACGTGTACGTAAGTATGTACGTACGTACATACGACTATCCTGCATAGGCTGCATACCGGCAGTGCATAATATTATAAGTCGATTTATGGACGAGGGGAAGCTTTGTAGATTTATGACCGGATTCGCGAATTTCTACCGTTACGTCATGTACTCTGTAGATGCTATTTACAAATCTCTCTTGTATTACTGAAATTCACCTAAAATCCCTACTGTCATTTCAAATAAAGACCCACTATTTTAATATACGTATACACAAGTTTCAATTCCAGCTAAATCCAGCTACGTCCTACGCGTTCTTCGGTGCAACTATGTGGCCGAAAAGCTGTCTTAAGGTGAACGGAACTAGCTCTATGATTCCCATGTGTCTATGAGGAAAACGTTAAGTATGAGAGAGATAGAGTGAAATTGAGGGGAATACGGAGGTGGAGTAAAGTCATAAAAGTAGGGCAGTAGTGCGGTAGAGCAATCAATAGAGGCCGGATCATGGTGGGGGATCGGGGCATTAAGCCACCGTCGAATTTTGGCTCCCCAGGAGAACGGATTTTCCTCTCTAGCTTCTCAACAGAAAAATCAATTCTCAATCACTTCATTTAATCGCGACTATGTTCAAACCCATTTCATATTTTTCCTAATCGCGTTAAAATTAACATTCGCGTTAAATGTCATTCAGAATACTCGTCATTTTATTTTTCTTAAAAGGAAAAAAAAAACCTTCACGAATTCCGTAAGAGCAAATGGATAAAATACTTTCTTTCTTTCTTTTTTTTCTTGAAAAAGATAAGGCACAGCGAACCACGTGTTACTTATCTTCCCGCGAAAATGAGCGGCTATCGTTGATACGTGTGCATTTTAATGTAATAACGCGTCTGACTATCGGTTGTAGTTTAAAATGTGTATGAAATAATATTAAACATTGCACCCGATATTACTGTAGTTCTATATGGAAATAATAATTCAAGTCTAACGTTAATAAACAAATTGTGTATTCTCGATAGCAAATTATGGTTTAGATTTAGTTAAATTTTTTCTCTAATTCAAAATTATATTTGAACATATTCAATTTTTCTGTCAAACGAGTATCGAGTTATACAATTTTTGTTAATTAAATTGAGTAAAGCGCGACTGTCGCGTCGATGCGATATAATTTCACTACACTACAGTCTCTTCTCTTTTTTTTTTCAATTACTTGCAAAGGTAAATCGTAAGTTGCTACCGATGATAAAAAATACATACAACATTGTCGTGTATACGCGCATGTACATATGTGCGTACCTGTCGTATGATGTATGTACTTCACGCGAAACGATTCACAGATACTATGCGTGGCGTATTTAAAGAGGTTATGATCCACCAAAAGACATTGTACTCGAAAATAGAACGCGAAAAAATTGTCAAGCAATTAAACGACAGATTGTTACATTTTCATCCTTAAATGCATAGAAATTGATGGTGTAATTCAGCGGAGACACCTAGTGGAATGTATAAAATGTTTTTCACCGACTAAGGTGTACGAATGCGATCGTGAAAAATAATGTTCAATCTTTGTTAGACGTAGTACGTTTGATCGATTGGCATGCAACAAATGAAACGATGCGTTAATTAATAAATAAAGTGCTTACCTCGTTCTAAATATATTCGCGACACAACACCACCATTTCACCGATTTTTTCACCGCATTCGATCGCGTATTGTTGTCCTTTGCTTTTTTTAAACGTGCACAAGATAGCCGATGACGCTATCTATTCTCGCTGGTTCGTATTAACACAAGTCGTTCAAATGGCAGCACATTCGTTATAGATGGCACTACAATACGATGGTTTGAAATTTCTTCGTCAAAATTGGCGGGATACTTTGAAAATTTCGTAAAATTTACCTTTCGCCTTTCACTGTTACCGTTGTTGGTCGTAGAAATGAGCATTTATTGTGTTTACTTCTTCTTAGCGTTGCTTCATTTTTCCTCTATCAGCGGGAACGCAGCTAAAACAGTGATTTGTAAAGAACATAAGATTGTTTATTGGATATCAAGTTTTACAAATATTATCACACACTTGTTATGAATGTTTCACTGGAGATGGCTGCCTTATATATATTGTACAAATATAATAATTATATTTTATAATGGATATATATATATATATATATATGAATATAAATACTTAATTACTTTATAAAGTGGTGGCATTCTATCTATATACATCAGTGGCCTGTAGCAATTTCTTTTCAATTTCGATTCTCGTCAAACTCTGACATTAACTCTAACAAATCAATGAGACACTGATTCGAGAGAAGAATGATAAAAGAACGATAATGGAAATGACATGAAAAGTGACAACGATAACGATAATGATCACAATAATGTGAATGGAAATGATTAAAAAGCAACCAGCCTCTAGCATCTCCCAATATTCATTTATCCTCAATATTCCCAGCATACAATAAAGATCAATAAATAATAATTACATAGATAAATATATATTTTTTATATATATATATATATATCTACTATACTTTTGTGGTAAAATATTTCCACAGGCTCTAGCGTAGGCCCATTCATTTCAATTATAAAGGGTTAATCGCCCTCTGATTAGCGCAATAATTACAAATTTTATGGGTATATTAGTGTATATGATATATACACTAATTTTACATAATATACAAGCTGTTCTTTTTTTTTATCGGTATAGCTCAAACCGTTTCGTCGTATTGTTCGTAAAAATGTATAAAATATTTACGATTCTAAAGTGAATATAAAATCGTTCGAAAGTATTTAGAATTATTCCTGTGTACCATTAAGTACACAATCACTTTGTGAATTTCTTTTTGCATGTTTAAGAAAAATGTAATATGGAAGAATGAATTAAAATCGTAGGTGATCAAATACCTTAATACTAATTCTCGTTACACTCTTAATCGAGCTAAGCCGACGATAAAAGAACTGGCGTTCGCTTTCACGTTGCTCCAAAATAAGTGTGATACTTCCCGTCTAACGGCAAATATTTGAGTAATATGTAATACTCTGTACAAGTCGACAATTTGTTCTTTTTTTTCCCCCCGTAAATCTTCGACTGGCATCGCGTCGCAAAGGAAGAGTATCACATATTGCTTTGTACTATATCCACATTAAACTTTGCCACAACGGGAACCTTGGTGCATTGTCCTTTCACGTGTAGAGGACATTTTGTACAATATATTTAACATTAGGAAAATACAAAAGTGCTTAAACAGATGGTATAGTATGAAATACTACATGCGTAATTACCTGATCGCATTTTTTTTTTTTCATCCCGTTTAATATGTCGCGTTAGTCGTTACTTTATCCTGCATCTCAGAGTCTCTCTTCCATGTTAATACTACGGAGACGTTCAATCGTAATAAAACGTGTACAAAATTTATGTAGCAAATTCCTAGCATTGGAAGGAAATATACCTATGTATGTATGCGTGTATGTATATCGACGGATATGGTGAAAAACTGTCTGTCGCTTAATATTCTACTTGAAATCCGTTCACTGTAAATGTAATCGCTTTATATAATATTGAGTGATACAAATAAACTTGTAAAATACGTTTATATACGTACCTTACAAGTACGTATCTTCTGATAGCTGTTTCTTTTTAACGTCTTCAAATGAAATAACGTACAAAGCTTACAAACAACAATTTATAAATATTTGTTAAAAAATATTTCTAACGACGGCTCTTGAATTAAATTTATTCTATAAATTAGACCGACGTACATACCTTAATTAACGGACGTTAGAAAGGTAACGCTTAATTAAGATAAATCAACTATCGAAATTGTAAACACATCGACACGGAAATTACTATCGTTACATCTCGTTTTATCGCGTTCGTGTATCGATTACACGATTTACCGCGAAATCGCGCGAAAATTAAACCGTTACTTTTCATACTTTTATACAGCCTATCAATAATACCCATCATACTCGATGTTCGCTAGTAATCCTAAAATAATTTTTCAATGAGATCGTAATACTACGTTGTTGCTTTAAGAGTATACGCGTATAATTCTTCTGTAAATGAAACACGAAAGTTCTTTACATTATAAGCTGCCGAAGCCACTGAGTATGTATAGGGCAACTTAATACGAATGTTTTAAGGCCGTTTCATACTTGTCCGAAAATATTACGATTTTGACAGTACGTAAAAATCTCAGATAGTTAAATAAAAATTAGAAAATCACAGGTAACATTTAGTAAAATCTTCACAAACGTCCTGTTCTTGTTCTTGTTCTTGTTCTTGTTCTTGTTCTTGTTCTTGTTCTTGTTCTTGTTCTCGATGAAACACCTTAATAACATGTTGCTCTTTAATCGATTAATACTAAATTAACTAATTCGAAAGTACTGTACCATATAAAAAACCTAGTATCAAAATTGATGCAACGTTACGAAAAATTCCGACGGATAAAAAAATAGAAGAAATATTTTTACCGTTCATCTTACGCAATGAACCATAAAATTGTTCGATCAAAGGACTCACGTGATCTCGCCATCCTAAGCGTAAGTATGGCAGTCGATATTACTGGGTGTATAAAATCATGGCAAAGAGCGCGTGAGTTTTTGGATGTAGTACGAATTGTTTTTTTAGGCAAGATCGTCGTTTTTTCTTTTCTTTCTTTTCTTTCTTTTTTTCCCCTCTATCGAAGCACATAAACGGTAATTGTAAAAGTACCTCACAATCTTATTTACGTATAAGAATTGAAAAACGTTAAAACCGTTTTTCTTTGTTATAAATTCATTGGATTACTAATTTAACGTATTCTAATCGCACGGATGGTTCTATTTCGATAAGAGTTAAACTTATCACTGATCTCCTGTCTCGACTGATTTGCACACATTGTATGCAGAAAAATACAGGCATTAAATGTTGGCAATAAAATGTTCAATTTCTTTTTTTCGTCGACACTTTTAAACCGTACCACTCACCTTCTTGCAAAGTACAAGTTCGCTACAAGAATGTGGCAGTGTTAAAATACATTGGCAAGTATACTTTGCGTTTTACTGTAAGAAAGCAACGTTAGTACCGGAGGAAAAAGTAAACTGACTAGGAAAAACTCATTCTAGTCCAATAACACTGGTATAATAATTTTCATTTCAATCATTCGAAAAATTCGATCCCCAGACCGTTCATCGGCCATTGATATCGTTTTCCAATTACGTGTTTTCGTCAAGGGCTTCGACGTGTAACGTGATCATTACACCTATCTCTCAGGTACTAACATTGAGAATGTATCATTGCAGTCTATTGAATTGAGATGGCACAAGGTTTAGGAACCTCTTCTAGCACTCAAATTCAGATGCTGTTATGGCATTCAAGTCTTTCATAAGACCTTCTAAATTAGCCATCTCTTGATTTAGTTCTTCCGTACTGTAAGAAGGCTATAAAAAAATTGATGAAAATTAAAATAATATTATACTCCCTTGCGATCGAACAGGAACATTATTCTTCGATTAACATGATCAAAGCGTAAGAGTAATTAAAGCGTTCGTTACCTTTAACCGTTCAACCTCTTCCGAAGTATGCACCGGGTTTGAAACTGAGGCTAATCGATTCTTTGCTAATTGGGTAGTACTTTGTGGCTTCTTGTAAGGACTACCGGACATTGTAGGTCTTACAGTTACTTGAGAAACTATATGAAACAAAAAAGAATGTAATGACAGTATTAACGATGGTAATTGATATCATTACGAGCATGATAAAACATGGAACTAACCACCGTGTTTCTGCTGTGCCGGTGTCGAGGGTGCAGACTGAGGAGGAGGTGCTGGCACGCTAAAACTTTTCAAAGGATGACCTTGCATCCTTTTACTGCTGCTACTACCATCAGTCCCACCACTGGTACTCGATGGTTGATTACTGTTACTATAATGACCCGAAGAGTACTGAGTACTTCCACTGTACGACTGACCACTTGCGCCGTATGACAATGGCTTCGAATAAATAATTATTTACATATAACAATTTATCTCACTAATCTTTCATAATAACTATATGAAAAACTTACTTGGCCTTGCATTGGTTCATAAGAACTTGAAATATTACAAGAATCTGGACTCGATTCCGGCGTTGGTTCTAACGTAATGTGCGCTCGACTTAAACTATATTGTGCCACTGTTCGGGGATAGTTCTGTCTCACGGATGGCGTATCGCTACACGATGTGTGAATCGTTGGCTGCGACATGCTCGTGTTCACAATCGGTGTAGCTGTCGCTATAGCTGTAACAAGTCAAGTACTTTGTTTCACAGCTTAACAAATTTTTATTTCACTAAGTTACCGTATTCCAATCGATATCGTTACAACAAAAATTAAAAAAGACATCAGACCTTCTCACATCACTTAACTGATGAATTTACTACTACTCACGTTGATGTAAGGATGCACTGTCAACAGGAAGTGTAATGAGTTTAGGTTTGTGGCTTCCTCGACTATGCTGTCTGCTCAGGGTCGAGCACTTCTCATCAGTGTTACCTAATTTTGAGTAAATGAACAAAAATCGAATACGAAAATCGGAGAAATAATAAACGAAATATAATTTTTCGCCTAAAATAGAAGTAAACTAAGATGATGTTAACAAAGAGTCGAGTAAAATAATTAAAACGGTGTATGTAAGTACTTCTTAGTCACGTTAGACAAAAATAACATTAGCTTCATTTGTATAATCATTAAACAAATTATACGAACAAAATTTTTGTGTACATTGTGTCGTGTACATCGAGATATACATATATCTATACATTTTTATATAATATTTCATCTTAAAAACTTACCCATGTAACTTGGCACGTAAGTACGTTTATCCAATGAACTAGAATTTCCATGTACAGCATCTTGGTTGTAATCCTGATTACTTGATCTGGGTAATGTATTACTAGCCACGCCACTAGTAGATGCCTCTCCATTTATAGAAGATTTTTCAAGAGCTTTAAGTTCCATTTGATCATGATGAATCCACAAATCTGGTGGTTTGATGTTTGTCTTTTGATTCGTATCTTTCATGTATCTAAACATTTTTATTTTAAGTTTTACATTTAAAAAAAAAAAAAAAAAAAAAAAAAAATCAAAAAAACGGTTTAATCAATAATGAAAAGTAAATGCATATTGTATACATACCCCTTTTTTCGATCCGGAGTATCTGGATTACGTTTACAGCATATCACCACAACTACAACTGCTACACCGGTAATAAGGACAATAGAACAACCCACAACAATATAAATTAATATATTTGAAAGTCCACGTCCATCTGCAAGACGAAAGGTAAATCTGTTATCACGAAAGAATTATACAGATACATCTAAGATGTGCATTTTATATTACTTTACTCGTTACTTTAAAACGCATGCTATAAGAAACTAACAGAGAACAATGTCTTACCTCGATCATGCAATTCATCATAGACATCCATGCCATTGCCTAGCATAGAAATAAAGAAATAAACAGTAATTAAAACACCGATATCATACAAAAGACGAGAAACTAAATATAGATGGTAGTTAGTGTAGATACCACTTTATGCAATACTAAACAAACCAACAAGTCGTTGAATAACATGCATGTACTTTTACTTCTGAAAATAAGATATTTACTCTGAGGTGTTTTAAACGGGACAGTTGTAGAAAAAGGACCGTATCCTTTGGAATTGCGTGCCTGAATCTTAAAATAGTAAGTCGTACTGGGCAGAAGATCTTTCACGATAAATTCAGTTTTATCACCGATAACACCTTCGATTAACCAATCGCGATCCCATTTTGTGTTGTCCGTCGAATAAAAGATGATATACCCTAAATTAAATTTATACAATGTTTTTACTAAAAACGTCCTATTTTTGTTATTAAGTATTTGATACTGATAAATAAATACCTGTAATTGGTCCATTGGGCTGTTTCGGAGGTTGCCACCGTAATAACACAGAAGTTGGACGGTCTTCTAAACTCTGAATTATCAAATCCCTTGGTGGAGAACTAGGTGCAGCTTCTTGAGTTTGATTTGAAACGACCATACTCCACGGTGATTCTCGTTTCCCCTAGAGAATTACCGTATCATATGTCTGTTAAATATCCCTACGCATACATATATTACGATTTTCCAAACATAGTAAATACCTTAACAAGTTTCACCGTGAACTCGTATAGTGTATTAGGTTTTAAATCATTTATCATGCAATTAAGATCAGTGGCATTATGATATTTATAGCGAGGATTACTGCTATGATGATGAGATGTATAACGAACAACGTAATATCGATTATCCGTTACAAACTGTAAAATTATTATTATTATTTATTACTTAATAAAATTGAATTGCATTATATTACTTGTAAAACTGTTACGTATGTTGTTCGCATACTTGAGTTTTCGGTAAAGTTGTATCGGTCCAGTATAGTACAACTGTAGTGTCAGAGAGAACGGCAGCTTTAAGACCAACCGGCGGTATTAAAGGCACAGAAGATTCAGACACAGAACGTTCGGTAGTTCTTACATTTGCATATGCTGGTTGACCATCACCAGCATCGTTCGTTGCTCTTAAAGATATCACATACTCTGTCATCGGTTCTAATAAGAGGAGAAGAAGACTACATACTTGATCCATTTAAAATTTATTCCAAGTAATAATAAATAATATGATCTGAATGTTTACCTAACCGATCGATAGTAAAAGAACGTTCTTTTCCATCGAGAGGTTGTACTTCAACGTCGGGGACACCTTTTCCCCAGCCAAGCTTATATCCCTTTACTTTAATACTTTGATCCTTTGGTGGATTCCAAAAAACTTGTATATAATCTGACATCACCTTTGCTATAACGTACAAATGCAAAATGTATTTAATGTTTTACATTACTAACAATGTTTCTTCCATTGATAGTATATTCATGGTTGCGATAGCCAAAAAACTGAAAATGGGACTAACTTCTTAAATTGCTGGGCGTATTTGGCACTCTTTTCTCATCCGACTCGGTTTCGTATGTTTCTATTTGTATCCATTCAGTCCAAGGTCCAGTTCCATTCACATTTAAGGCACATATACGAACTTGATAAACAACATGCTTTTCAAGTCCTGTGAGCACTCGTGAGCGTTGATTTCCTTCGGTTGTTATAGTGACCGGCTGTGAACCTCGATCATGTCGACGATAACGAATTTTGTAACCCGTGATAATTCCATTTTGTCCTTCCAATGGCGGTTCCCATCTAATTATAATACTCTACAACGGCAATATGTATTATTCCAAATACTGTAAATCTTTATTGAAGCAGAGTATAAAATTTCAAAGATAGTACATACTGTAGGACTAACAGGTTCTACTGTAACATTGTGCGGTGGCTGAGTAGGTTGTGCACTGTAAGTTCGTACTACTATATCTTTGCTAAATACACCTGGACCATTTTCATTTACAGCCTGAACTTTAATATTGTATTCTGTATAAGGCACGAGGTCTACCAATTCGTGCACAGTACTAGTGGTTTCACGTGTTATTTCCTCATTGTCACCCTTTAAATTTAATAGTTAAAGTATTTAACGTTGAATTATACGATAAAATTTTTAACGTCTTTTTCGGTGTTAAAGAAATCATATACCTCTACAAATGTAATGATGTATTTAGAAATTCTGCCATTAACAATTTGTGGCTTTTCCCAAGACAACTCAATGCTCACGCTACTCGTAGCATGACCTTCTAAATTAAGCGGAGGTCCGGGAACGTTGGCCTGTTGTAATAAATCGGTAACAGATCATAGAAGAATTCAATAAATTTATTATAAATTATTTCCATTATAGACGAACCTCTGTAAGTGTAGTGACTTGCAATACTTCGCTAGACGTTCCAGGACCTCTTTCGTTCAAAGCAACCACACGAAACTGATACGTCATACTTGGCTGCAATCCTCGTATCACCGCTTCTAGTTTTTGTTGCGTATTAATAACTCGTTCTCTGTAATAATTTAACTATTATATCGTACGCAACAGAATTCTAAGCAGTATGGAGTATATAAATGTTATTGATCGAAAAATAAATCATCACCTTTGAACACCTTCCTGTTTATAGTAAATATAATAACTTAAAATTTCTCCATTTGTATTTTCTGGTTCTTGCCACCGTAGAGTTACAAATCTGGCAGTGACAATAACGAGACTCAAATTCCTTGGTGCTGATGGGACACTACCCTCTATTGATTCCAGGCTCTCTGTGTCATCTACAAAATGGGATTTCGGATCGTAAGGGGAATTGGGAAATTTAACTAATCCAGGAAGATCTGTGGGATCGTCGGAGGGACTGATGGAAAGCGGTGGATTTGGTGTATACGCGGATAACGTGTGTCCTAAAAGAGTACTCGGATGCTGCCACGTTTTATTGTACAATTGACGATGCAATAATAATTTTTTTTTAGGAGCTGTTTTTGGAGTAGTCGTTTTATGGGAAGTTACTTTTTCTGAAGACATTTGTTAGCATGCAACACGGTTAAAAAGGAGGAAACATAAAGAGAAAGAAAAAATAAAGATTAAATTAAAATTTTTGATAGAAATAAATATTCTCAACTGATACATTAAACTTGGAAGAAAATTGTTTTAAATAATAAATTAACAAACTGATAAATAAATAAATAAATAAATAAATATAAGAACGACTTTTACTATGTACTAGACAGGAATGTTGGGAATTATCAATTATAAGACAAACACTCACTAGGCTGACTAATTGTTAACCGCGCTGCAGCCTTTACACTTCCGGCAGAATTTGTTCCGATGCATTGAAAAATTCCAGCATCTATAGGTAATAGGCCGTTAATTCTAAGATTATAACTGAAAGTAATCAAATAGGAAAATCTTATCCCATGTTGTTTAATCGCTTCGATCTACTGTAATAGGATGTGTTATATGTATAAACTTACCCATTAACAATTTGCCAATATGCATTTAATGTAATACGTTCTCCATTCTTAAGCCACGTAATTTTTGGCTCTGGTTTACCATAAATTTCACATTCAAATTCTAAATCTTGATTCTCACTAGCTATTTTATCTTCCGGTCTTTTTATAAATCGCGGCGGCACTAAATAAGTAACAAAAGGTACACAGTTATTGCATATACGATGGAATGTAGATAGAATGTTAAAAATAAATTGTACCTTTTACAATTAAATCAGCAGCTGCGTCTAATGTTTCAACTTCATTTTCTGCACGACATTGATAAGAACCGTCATCAATTTCTTGCACATTATTAATTATAAGACTGGATGCAGCAATTCTACCGTATCTAGATATGAAAATACAAGATTTAAACATTTTATATTTTCTTTTTAATATAAACTTATTTGTTTTGCAGACCTAAAATCACGAGATGCTGAATCAATTGCGACACCATCTTTCAGCCAAAGTATACTTGGCTTTGGATAGCCATTAGCAGCACATTCAAGAGTGACTGTTGATCCTTCGATAGCCACTTGTTGTAATGGCTTAGCAATGAAAACTGGTGGTGTACTTTCTTGATCTACAGTTTATAAAATAATATATAAAGATTTTCTTCTTTGCAAAAACAACATTCACTACCCATCGATATGTTTAAAGATTGACACTAACCAATATCACTTGTTAATAATCCTAATTGCGCTTTATTACTGAGTCTATATTGTCCGTAGCTACTGGCATTACATCTGTACGATCCAATATCTTGTACATTAACATCATCAATTTCTAATGCACCTAAATTCAACGTACCAAAGATTAGCGATATACTTCGAAAAATAATTAAATTTACAACATTGTTCAAGTAAAGAAGAAAAATTATACCTGATGGTAAAACTGTCATTCTACTATCATCAAGTATCAGAGGATGTTCATCTTTTAACCAATGTATCATCAGTGAATTGGAAGTTGAAGGAAGAGTACAACTTAAATATGCAATTTGTCCTGGATAAACCATTGTATCTTGGGGTTCTCTTTCAAATCCTGGTAAACCTTTAAAGTAAAATTCTCCGTATAAATTTCAGTTTCTAACTACCTTGCAGTATTAAATACTAACTTGCAAGTTTAATTGTAGCTATTCTAGAAACAATAGCCCCAACATCATCTATGGAAGCTAAACATTGATAGCTTCCAGTCAATTCCAAGTTGCTGCTGTAAACACTATTTATATACAAGGATCCATTTGCTAGCTGAGATCTAAAAGAACAGAAGAAAGCATAAACGCTAGTTCAGGTGTTCTACACACTTTCTCGATATCAAGACTTTTACCGGTAACTGTCTCCGATAAAATTAATTGGTTGGCCATCATCGGTTCGCCACTGTATACTTGGTTTCCCAAAATCACTTTTTGCTTCACAATCCAATCTAGCAGGACCTCCTTGTTCAACCACCACATCCTGTGGCTCGATAGTAAAATACAATCCACTTGCACTAGCTGCCGAGAATAAATATACAATAACTATTTGATACTTAACATCTTAATAAATAACTTGGCTTAACTATTACATGGTTTTTACTCATACGTATGTATAGAAGGGAGGATAGATAGGTGTTGTAGTAATTGAAAAAAAAGAAGGGAAGGGATAAAGGGTCGGCAACCCTACAAGAAGCACCCTTTAGTCCTTTAGCGAGACACCCGAGCCGAGTGCCTAAATTCTCTTTTCTTTCCTTTCTTTTATTCTTTAAGACCTTGCGATCGGCCGATACGACGCGCGACGGTACGTAACCGCTATGCAGGACGATTCAACATCTTTTCTGAATAATCCTTTGTAAGGATATACAAATAAAAGAACCTTGACAAGACAATATTATGAAACGCAATGCGATTTCTATCGAATCATCAAATATTTTGTTCGCAGGATGAATAATAAAGAATAATAAAAACAGATTTGAAAGATTCGCTCGTCCAAAGAAATACCGCAGAGCTCGCTAAATTCTTCAGACTCTTCGTACAAAAGATGCGTATTAAACGCGGATAATTATGATAAGTTTCCCCGACTAACGATCCTTTGGAAGAAATATACTACAAATCTCATTATTTATTGAAACTATTGATACATACACATAAAATACAGGGTCGCGGCAATAAGAAAAGCATTTAATCGACGCTTCCAGAAAAATGAGAAACACTGTTAAGGGCTTAGGGTTATTGGGTTACAGTTTCACGCTCACGGTGGTCTGTCACCTTCTCCGAACGAGCGAATATATGTCTTCAACCATCGACAGAAATAATTCTCACCGCAAAAGATATTTAATTCCTCGTTGAAACTGGACGTTCACGTTTCTCGACATTACGCCATCGTTCGAATTTTTACCGCCAAATCGTACACGATCTCTATTTGAATATATAAAAAAAAATAGAACGAAAAAAAAAAAGGAAAAAGGGAAAGGAAAGAGGTGCAAAATTTGGCGCCCGATAGCGCCACGACGCTGCATTCTAAAGGAAAATAAACCATTCGCCGCGGCCGCGGCCGTCTAAGTATTTGATTTATGAACGCGGGCGACAACCTACCGCACGGCATACCGAAATAGATCAAGAAGAGAACCATACCCGAGGTAAATCTGTCGCCGGAACAACCACCGCACCTTTATTTTTATCGAATCCTGATCAGATGTTTATGTATACATCTTATTTAATAGCATATCAGACAGACAAGGTAAAGAAAGAAGGAAAATATCAGGACAGGACTCGGAGAGAGTGGAGAGACGTCAAAGTCGCTATCTCAGACAAGTTAAAAGTATTCGATGATTTCCTGTAGATAAGATTTACACGATCGACGCAACAACGATCATGTCGCATCATGATGCGCTTTCGTAGAAAGCTACGATTCAACAAAAATGTTTTTAAAATAATGCTACTTTTTCCTTTTCCTTTTTAAATTGTCCATAAAAATTAGGTACGATCCTATTATCGTCACTGTGCGCAAATTTGCTCGCGACAATAAATCTGTTGAATTTTTTTGCAGCGTGGATTAATTTGCAGAGCAAGTTCGTATGCACATGGAAGTCGGGAAGGGAAGGAGGGAGAATGTTGAAAAACGCGGTAAAAGTACTCGACATGTGACGAACAGACCGTGAAGGAAGGCAAGGTACACGTACTACACCTCGGTATAACAAATCTACGCGGTGTTCTATAATTATTAATAAACTACCAATACCAATGATGAAAGATATTGTCGATTAATCGTTTCCTAAAGCTTAGGTTACGGAGAGCACCACTAATCAATCCTAAGATCAATATTGATATTGACAAATGAACTTTTTCAACTAATTAATTCCTCCCTACTTCTTTTCTTTTCCTTTTCTTTCTTCTATTCTTTGTAGCGTGACTGTTACTTCCGTTTAAAGTACATAGAAGCCGAGGGAAAGACAATTATCTTGAAAGGATAAGAACACGTAAGTACATATGAGAGGATGTCGCGATACAAAGTTACTATTTAAATGGATGAAATTACTTTCTGACAAATAAAAAGAACGTGGTATTCTGAGAAAATTAGACGAAACTTCTTTGTTAAATGACGGCAAATAAAGGTAGTCTCAGATAAATCACCCTGTATATGAATATGCACGCACATACACCGCGTGGGCGCTGACCATTAAGGTGTTGTTACGACATCAGTCACAGCGTACACACGTTTGTAAATATGTACCACTTTGCACGAAACACATTTGAACGCACGTATGTACTTACATATTATAAATAAAAGTACGTATATTGCACGATCATTCCGTATTTAGTATTTCGGCTACCAGCGTTAGAGTGAATCTCCAAAGAAAAAACACAAAAGTTTGTAATGAATTAGTAAATACTACTTGTCTAGCGTTTACACGAATCTATAATTATTCCAAAGTTTGCTGCACCTCGGTAGATACGTATCTCATCGTCAGACAAAGCTAACTGGTTTATTTGAGGAACGCACCCTTTTAAGACCCCTTTCATACTTCTTCAGAACGATAAACCGGAAATGAATCTTTATACCTAACTAGTCCAACGTACATATATGTATAATGATCAAAAGCAAATAAAAAGATTAATAAAAAGAGCAACGATATTAATACTGTATTATACGATATGATTACAACAAAATAATGAAATATGTAAAAATGATATAACGATTAATCCCTAGTGTGGGTTGCTATATTGATAGATTGACATAGCAACGCTGAACATTTCGCATATGTATTTCCTATCGCGATAAAATCGCAAGGAGAGGCTTGCCGCATTGTTGAAATACTTTGCTCAAGTGTTTAATGCAAATGCTTCTAGCGGTGCAACCTCTTTAATGAATCTGTAATATGGAAGATTGAGATTTATTCTCACATGTACTACTGTATTAGACGTTCGAACAATAGTCTCTAACTCTGGCTTACAATTAGACCTCCGCCGAATCATCGTTACTTTTATCAGGGGACCTATACTGCCCTCGTTATTGTGATAATACTACCAAGGGATGCGTCTTTGTCGAAATCGTTGCAATCGGAAATACACCCCCCAATCGCCCCCTTATAGGACAACCTTCTCTGCATCAATAATAGTCACCCGAAACGAAATACAGTGCTTCTCAACCGAGTGAATCTTTTCAAATTATACCATATTAAATTTTATATTATTCACCGGCTTCGGTGTTCATTTTATTACATTATCTTGTTTAGAGAGAAAAAAAAGTCAAAATTCTTGTCTGTCAAATTTAACAATTTTGTAATCCTGTATTAATGGAACAATAAAAAAATTCCAGATACATATTTGAAGTGTTTTACGGAACGTAATCTCTAATACTAAGAGATTAGCAAACAGAAAATCGCAGAATGGTGTCGTAAATATTTGCCTACTACTACCATGAGGCGAGATGCAAACAGTAGCAGCCGTAAAACGATACGTAATGATATTTTCTCGTTTTTACGTTCATCGATAAAACGTTAAACGAGATGCAAGAACTTACATTACACTTGCATTTATAATACTTGGTCACACGGTGAGAATTCACGATCAGTTCATAAGTAACAATGACATCCTGTACACGCTACATTTTTGCTTTCATCTGCACTAGTAGCGGGGATTTAAATCATTTTCTAATAATAAAATATATATAGTATATATATATATATATATATAGAGAGAGAGAGAATTTGTACTAATTGTACTGTTTCCGATAGAAATAACACAAATGACGTATTTTTCGAATAAAAACATATTAAACTTACCTAATACGACGAATGTCAACAAAGCCAACGGGATAGCAAGAGTACGCGGCTCCATTAGGCTAGCGGGTGTCACAGACTCCGACGCGTACAAAAAGCCACTGTAATTTCTTTACGCGTTTGCTGCACGAGCATACAATGTTCTGTTAAGCGAACACATGCCAATTTCTTTGACTCACCGTCGTACGTAAAACGACAGATTGAGTCTTTCTTCCACAAACCTCATTTTAGCACAACACTATCACGGAACCAACGATAGAACATGGCCAAAAGACGGCTACACACCTCCGCATTGTCTCGAGTCTACCGACGATCTGACCTGCGTCGCCATTTTGTAGCTTGGTCCCTGCAGCGCCATCTACGGAATTCTATTGAATTAACAAGTGGTTTAAATAATTTTTAGCACCAATTACCTATTGCGTTATTTTTGAACGTCGAAAAATCTAAATAAAAAGGTTTATCGAATTATAGATATAATTCTTTTGCTATTGAGGCATCGTTTACTATTATTTGATATGATAATAATTTCAAATATGTTGTTATAATCATCTCACAATATTTTTTTATATACATAAGAATTATTGTAATTTTCATGTAAGAGTAATCAAATAGGAATACAAAAATAATACAATTTTGTTAATAAGGTTCTTATTATAAGATTCTAAAAAGCCGGCTTATCTACAAATTAATATGTTTATGGTGGCGGCATAAAGCGTCATTTCGAGTTGAGGTTATGTTTCTGTTACGATTGAAAAAGTACATAAATAAATGTTCATGTAGCCGTTAAATATATGTCTTTTTGTCATTTCATTGAATTATTTTTGTAACAAAATTACGGTAAGTTGTACAGCTTAAATGGGAATATATATGTAATGTATTAATTTCTTTCAAAATACATTACCTTACCGGTTTATGTAAACTCAATGCTTATATTGTTTTTACAAGGTACGAATTCAAAATTAAGTTTCTATTTTAATACGGGCTTAAATATTATCGTGCAAGGATTTCTTTCACATTCAAAACATATTTATTCTTATAGATATTTTCAAATCAACAAAATGTCAGGTGGTATGCTTTATGGGGGAGATGAAATTGGAGCTTTGGTATTTGACTTGGGTCATCATTCTTTGAGAGTTGGTTATGCTCAAGAAGACACTCCAAAAGCTGAAATTCCAGCAGTTGTAGGTGTAGGAGAAGATGCCAATTGTACAGCAACAAAAACAGAACCTATGGATATTGATGATAAAAAATCAGATAATAATATTACACAGTCTGGGACCAAATATTATATTGATACTACTATACTTCATGTTCCAAGAAAGAATATGGAAGTTGTTAGTTACATGAAAGATGGAATGATCGAAGATTGGGATCATTTTGAAAAGGTAACATAAAGATCAAGTATTTTGACTAAAGCTATAAATTTAAAAATATTACATACATTAAGTACAATTACATGTGCTTTAATAGGTTTTAGATTATACTTATTCCAAAGTAATCCAATCGGATGCAGAATATCATCCTGTATTATTTTCTGAATCACCATGGAATGTACGCAGTAAAAGAGAAAAACTAACTGAATTAATGTTTGAGAAATATAATGTACCAGCTTACTTTCTGGTTAAAAATGCAGTTCTTGCTGCTTTTGCAAATGGCAGAGCAACTGGTATTGTTGTTGATAGCGGGGCAACGCATACTTCTGCTGTTCCAGTGCAAGATGGTTTTGTGTTAACACAAGCAATAGTCAAATCCCCCCTTGGAGGAGACTATATAAGTATGCAATGTAGACAATATTTACAGGTATAAATATTATTCTAAATATCATCTTATAATAAATACAAGTTGAATAATTATATTTTACAAATAATAACAGGATAATGACATTGATCTGTCCCCTTCTTATATGGTGGGTAGTAAAGAAGTTGTTAAAGATCATGAAAAGCCAAGGTGGGTAAAAAAGAAAGGGTTACCTGAAGTTACCAAATCCTGGCACAATTACATGGTGAAGAAACTTATTCAAGATTTCCAAGCTACAGTGTTACAAGTATCAGAAACTCCATACGATGAGAAAATCGTTTCCACAATTCCAGCTGTTCAATATGAGTTTCCTACTGGATACCATCAGGTATTGTAACGATTCTAGTGATATAGTTATCCTATAATTGTTTTGTGTTTAATAATTGTTAATGATGTTGTAAGGATTTTGGAAGTGAAAGATTTCGCATACCAGAAGCACTGTTTGATCCTAGTATAGTACAAATGCGGGGTGGTATGGTCGGCAATACTATGTTAGGAGTAGGACATATTGTTACCACTAGTGTCGGTATGTGCGATGTTGACGTAAGACCAGCCCTTTATGGAAGTGTTGTTGTTACTGGTGGCAATTCGTTTATTCAGGTATCATATCTGTACATTAGTTCAGATTTTATATAAACATTTTTATCAACATACTCTGGGTTTTATAGGGCTTTCCAGAACGTTTAAATAGAGATCTTTCTATGAGAATTCCTTCTAGCATGAGACTGAAATTGATTAGCGTTAATGGATGTGCTGAACGGCGTTTTGGAGCTTGGATAGGTGGATCTATTTTAGCATCTATCGGTACTTTTCAACAAATGTGGATTTCAAGTCAAGAATACGAAGAAAGCGGAAAAAGTCAAGTAGAACGAAAATGCCCCTAAATTAAGATGATAATTTATTTTAACTTGTCTTTATATAGTAATATTATTAATACTTGTACAAATACCTTTTAGATAACTTTGATTAAGTAAATGGTTATGAAACATTACATTATGAAAAATTAACTCTTATATACAGCAAAAAATTGGATTTTTCTTTAATATTGATTTAATCTGTGTTTTAAATGTTGATCTATGACACGAATAAGTATCTTCTACTTATACGAGACATTAATTAAGGACTTGTAAAGTATTCAGTAAAAAATGAAAATTTTATTTATTATTAATGCACCGCATAAATGCAATAAAATTTTATAAGAAATTATGTATAAAAAGTTTTATTAAGATTTTTATATAAACTTACGGTAAAAGGCTGTGTCTGTCAAACTTCTATAACTACTACTGTTCCTTTGTCACATTCATCTCTTTTTTCCAATAAATTTCAAGTGTAAAGACCGTTCTTTTATTTATTTTCTCTTTGAAGCATCTCTTCTTTATCATCGCCTGTAATGTTCTATAGAGAAATTATGCTTTACAAATTATGCACGACTTGAAAACCAAACTTCAAACGGAAACTTTGATATTGGTGATTCGAATGTGGCTATACACTACTTTTAATCGCCATAGCACAAGATCAAAGCATCAAATATTGCACAAAGCTAACATATCATTATGCCTTTAATAATGAATGCTAATGATCAAATATATTAAACTGACAGTACCTATTTATTTAGAAGTAGTTGCTCAGTGAAAATGAAACAGTTTCAAGTATGGAAAAACTCCACGTTTTTCAAACATAGTCTACTTGAATGTTACTAATCGTTTAATTAAATACAATGGATATTAAAAAGTATACTTCTATAATTCAAGCAGTTCTAAAATTTGTCGGCTTTTATCCGATAAGCATGCCGAGATATCTTACATGCGTTAGTTGCATTGTACTTATGATCGTGACACAAATTGTGACAATTTATAAAAATTGGAACGACTTAGATACTGTTTTGGACATAAGGTTTGAATTAATTAACAATTAAATAATTCAAGTTTAATAGAAGTAGTAACTTCTCATTGTTTACAGTTCATCTTTGTTAACGATAGCACTTGCTGTACTAAAGTCAATAATTTGGGTGTTCAACAGAAAAAATTTGGAGTACTTTGTTAATTTCATGTTAACAAGTTATTGGAACATAGTTAAAGTTGATGTTTTTATACATTTACAAGAATATGCAATGTAAATAATATCATTAATCTCCAAACTAATAGTAATGCTACTAACAGTACGTTTTAATATAAATAAAAACATGTTATTTTAGATATGCTAAATACATTTCAAAGGGCTATCTTGTTTCCATGTTCAATACACTATTATTTTATAGTAGTTTACCTATTATTGAAGTACTCATTAGTAAACATCAAGATTCAAATAATAATTTTACTATGAAAAACTTACCATTTACTGGAGCAGCCCCTGTGGCTTTTGTCAAATTTCCTTTCTATCAGGTATTATACACGTTGCATATACTTTCCTTTTGCTACAAATACAATTCAATTGAAATGTTCAATTTATGTATCTACAGATTATATATATACACCAAGTGTTAGCAACAAATATCTGCGCTCTGATTATGCTTGCAACTGATGCTTTAATAGCATCTGCTTTGCTCCATACATGTGGCCATTTTGCAGTACTTAAACAACAATTAAAGGAACTTGATTCATATATTTACTGTGTATGTATCATATCATTCGTATATAGTTTTACCGTAAAACTAATGGAATTATCATCTAAGTAATAACTTCGTACCTTATAGATAACCAATTCAGAAAATAATTTGAAAAACATAGATACAAATATGTATAACATAAAAATTCAATTGATGCATGTGATTCAACATCATCAAATCATTCTTTGGTAAATGATTTTTATACGTTTATGTGCACATTTTACTACTATTTTCTTTTTCATTCTAATGAAATTCAGGTTTTGTGATAACATGGAAAAGAATTTTCACCTAATGCTCTTTTTACAAACTATCACTAGCAGTCTCATAATTTGTTTTGTTGGATTTCAGGTTTCTACTGTAAGTATAACTTTAACGTATTTTGTTTCTTAATTTACGGGAAAATATAAAGTACATACAAGTTCTTAATTACAGGCACTAACAGAGCATTCTAAATTAATTACATCCTTCTCTCACTTAATCGTGGCACTTTTCCAATTATTACTTTTCTGTTTTCCCGGCGATATTTTAATGCGACAGGTAAATAATATAACGTATACAATTTTTGTTGAATATATAATACATATATTGTTGTAAATTGATTTTTATGATGGTAGAGTACTGATATAAGCACAGCTGTATACAGCATTCAATGGTACAAATTGCCACGTTGTATTAAAGATGAAGTCTGCATGATCATATTACGTTCTCAAAAACCTTGTTGTATTACAGCTGGAAAACTATATGTGATGCATTTAGACAATTTCTCTGCGGTAAAGTTTACCATACTTTTGTTTATAAAAATAACAAATATCTTTACTATTACGATCTTATTTACTATTGTATGTAAAATTATAAGAAGTAATAATTGTATCATGATCATTTACAGATACTTAGTACTGCATTTTCGTACTTCATGATGCTTAGAAGCTTCAATTCAGAAGTTTAAAATGTATATACTGACCTCTAATTGAAGTTTATACTTGTTTACTGTATTATGTATAAATTATGTATAAATTGTATGAATTACAACGTCCGTTATATGTATGCGCCCCATCCGAAATACATTTGACAAAGATTATCTACATTTGTTGCTTCTAGAATCAGATGATTAGTTTGTCCTTCAACACTAAGATTTAAAGCAATATTTTCTAATTTTTTTCCATGAGATCGAATCAACCCTTTAAGCCGTTGTTCTATATTCTTTATATGCTCTACAGCCTAAAATTTTTAATGTTATATTTTACATTATACTTGCATTAATTATTTAATGTAATATTACGTGTATTATAGCTTACTTTTTCATTTGTTTTTTCACCACCTTCACCGGCCTGATTCTTATTCCAGCTTACAAGTGGGTCATATACGAATGGTGTTAGCACACTTAATAATGTACTACTCTGTTGTCGAAGAACCCTCATAGTTATTTCGCAAGCATGTCTAAACGGTCCTTCAATTTTCAATGGTCCCATAGCGTCTACCATATTATGCGTTAAACGAAAAGGTACACGTTCCGGCCATTCAAACAATTCTCCCTGATAATAAAATGCGTTCAGTTTTATGATAACAAGAAACCTATTATTTTCAACTTACGTACATGTATACGATTGGAATTAAATAATTTCAGTTTAACTTAACTTCACACACGTAACTTTTTACATACCCTGTTAAATAGACAATTAAAGTCCACATGCACGCAGTCACCACATTTAGAATCGAATAATATATTCTCTCCATGGCGGTCTCCAAGACCGAGAATGTATCCCACCATGGACATTACTGCTGTGGTTCTAATGTAAGCGGTACGTGCCTCATACCTATTTTTATTATATACACGCACAATACGTTTTCATTGAAAAACAAATATTTATTTGATTCACAGTTGATTAATGATGAAACTTACCATCCATATGGATCAGGGAATGTAAGACGAAACCAATCTCCAAGTACTGAGGGATGTCGCGGTAAAAGTTGCTCTAAGAATACCTTCCTCTTTTTATCTAACGGATCTTTCAGAGCTAAAATATAATAGACAAGTAAACATTTCTTATTCAATTAATATTTAATTCGGCACTATGTTGTTTCTACTTACTGCATAACATGCTCCTAAGTTCTCTACTTGAAATAGCAATACGTCTTTCTTTATACAAGTTCATTATAATAGGCCTAAAACCAACTAAATTTGGTACCCATTCAACCAATCCACATTCTTCGTTCAAAGGTACAACACTCTGTAATATAAGTATAAATATTTGAAAGAAACCAATTTTTCTTCTTTTTATTATACTTACATATGTTCGAATATATAATCTTCTTTGACGTGATTCTGGATCATTTTGAAGATATTTATTTACAATATCATTAAATTCCATTAATCTAAAATCCCTTCGTAGGTCATCCTTAGGCTTACACATGAAAAGATATTCTTTACCATCTGATCCTCTTAATGTAATACGTCGTGGTCTTTGAAGCGATGGCATAACAGCTACATTCTCCTCTATCCCTACTATATGAACCCATTTTCTATAAATTGAAAAGAGAATATTATTTATATTCTTCATGTATACGAATAACAGGTATTTTGAATGTTATACGTACGAAGAAAATGGATTATAATTTTCTAAAGATGCACCCTTAGAGGGCAAGTGAAGTTGTCTGAACTTGGTTGTTGGTATCATAATTGAACTAAAATCCTTACTCGTAAGTAAGCGTGGAAGATTTCGAGACAGTTGAGTTACGGTAGTGTTTAAAAGACCCTGCCGTAAAATCATGAATGTATAATATTTTATTGACAAGAATACTGAAATATCTTAACTTACATCCGGTATTGTTTTGTTGGATAACTCGATTAATCGTTCCCACAATTTATGAAAATCTTTGATAAGTTTTGTCATTTCAACCGTTTTTAGTTTAGGGCGACCGAGAATTTCTTGACACCGTTTTTGGCGTGCAGGGTAGGAAGACTGAAAAAACATTTCAGATCAGGACCAATGTAAATTTGTTGCTGATTGATTAGTAATCAAAAAATTTACATTGATAACCGATGCCATCATCCATAAACTGTGTTGAGGATAGGCATGAATTAACTTTGCTAATATTGTACAGAGAGTATTTTGTACTTCCGTGGAGGGATGACAAATTCTGGATACGAGTTGACTGAATGCAGTTAGCCACATAAATATTGGTAGCCTTTCTTGATATACCTCTGTATCATGAAAAAAAATATATATATATGCATCATTTAGTTTTTAAACTTGTTAATTTTATTCCAACTATTCAATAATTACCCATAATTTTTGTCATTTTTAATAATGCATCTTTTCGAAGTTTATCCTGTTCTGAGTTCGCGTAAGAGATAGGTCTTGATGTTGCACGAGAAGCGAAATCCAACCATATAGTTAACATTCTTGGCATAGATTGATGAATGTATTTGCACCCATACTGAAGTGACTTTCCATAGTAATTCATAGTATGTACTTGTAAGTCTCTAGAAATATAACATTTTTAATTAAAGTATTTTCATTGTAAATATGTTTTTAGACGTATTTACCGTCCTCTTGTATCTTTTTCTTCATCGGTCATTCTATCTATAACAGATTCATAATACTGTGCACAGTAGAGTAAACTTTTTTCCCATTCTCTCCAAACTTCAATAGCTTCTTTATAATTTATAATATTAGCATCAGTATCTACATTAACTGTTTCATCGTTGTATCTTGCATACAAAAGTTTGGCCTGAAAAAAAAAAAGAAAATGAATATTAATATTAGTCTTCGGTATTATATGTATATATATATATTTTGTTTAAAAATAAACCTTTGCGCACTGTTTCCTCTCTTCAACGCATTCTCTCGTGGGTAAAGTTTTGTAATATGTTGCTGGTTTGAAACAACTAGAAAAACATCGTTTTAATGTTGTAAAAGCATCTTCTTGACAACCTTTCTGCCAATACAATTGAGCTTGTTCGATATAAAGTTGTTGTGATGGACATGAATCACTAGCTGATAATATATACATGTAAGCTTGTTGGTGTAATCCACTTCTACAAAAAACATAGTTGGGATATAAAGTAAAAAGAAAAAAGATAACTAATATTTATGTATTAATAAAAGTGCATACTTCCGGGCAATTTTGGCACTTTTGAGCCAGGTTTTACCAATTTCATGCTTAAGTATCTCACTTTCATTATTGTCAATTTCTTGTCGTAATTGCACCGCTAAATCTAACGTAGCTCTGCGCATACTCAAAACAAATTCTACTCCACGCGAAGCCCTAACAAGTTGACCACGTTTCTCCCATTCTTCGTATATCATTGGTAATTGTTCTACGTCAGTTAACATGGCAGAAACTGCTTTGTCAAATTCATTTAATATATGTAACCTAATTATTGTGATAAAATTTAATAAATTTCATGTGTACATTCTTGTCACTCTTTAAAGCCATTTTAAATATTAATCTTACTTCATAATATAGGAATAACTTTGTTGATAAGCCCCTGGGCGTGAAGCATCCTCCAAAAGTGATACTAAGTTTTTTTTCAATGATAGTAAATCTGGCTTAATACCCTTCTTAAGATCTTCAAGTAGTACATGCTTTATATTTTTTTGGGGAGTGTCATCGAGTCTAGTAAAATGAGCCAATCTCCAAAATGGTTCATGTTCGATCATTAATGGTTCCAGCTCTGGTCTAAAATACAAATTTTTCTTTAATGTATTAATCGGCACCACTGTTCTTCAACATCTCCATGTTGTACAACGTACCTACTCCTCAAAACTCCTTCAGTAATATGTTTCGCGGTGAAGGGTTGATCGAGACCAAGATAACACTGAATCATGCCTTGCAAATATGTATGTTTCAAAGCTCTTTTCTGAGCTAATCTTTCATAACACGTAGCTGCATCCTACGCATATTACAAATATATCAACTATGTATGTGTATAACAATAATAAATGTTTAAACGTTAAAAACAAATTTTATTGTACCTGAAGTTGTCCATTAACTTCATGAGCCAGAACTAATTGCTGAACTGTAGGTGTATGATCTTGGGTAGCTAATATACCAGATATACCATCCGGCTCGTCTAATTGTGCATATATTTTCTACAAAGAAAAGACTGTAACCATTCAGCTATCTAGTTTAATTTTATATGAGAATTTACTTACAGCAAGTAATCCACCCTCCAATGCTTCTGACAACCGTTTATTAGAGGAAGCCATATGTTGTTCTAAGTACATTAATGCTCTATGATATTCCCGAGATTGGTAACAACCCTCAGCTACTACTAATGTATTTAGTTTCTCGCAAAATCCTAAGTGAACGCAAAACCATTGAATTTCATAAACATTTCATTATAAATTGTATTTAGTAATTGAAAGCATTACCCTTAAGTGCTTCGTATTTATGATCACGCTTTAATCGCTGTTCCCAAAGCCATCTTTGTAGATGATCTAGTACCGAAAACACAATCTATCCAAAAGTTATAAAAAACATTAATCATTTAATAAGAATACTGATTTTTCCTGATTGACATACCTGAGCACAACGTGTTCGTCTAGTTTCTTCAGAAATTCTTGTATTATCTGCTTTCACACTGTGTCCATGTCTAAGAGGTCGATGACACGACAATTCCGAATCAAGCGTTGGTTTTTTTCTAACATCGATTATCGTCAATATTTCTTCCCGTATTTTTCTGTGTTCTTCTTCTGTGCCATTCGTTATTATGTATGCTAGTTAATGGAAAATATAAGTAGTACACGTATAAACGAATCATTACTGTAACTGAATTTTCATATTATTAAAACATTATTAGCAAAATTACTTACATACAACATGAGGCAAACAAAATGTTAGTATTTTTATATCCCGTTTAAGCGCCAATTTACACGCTTGTAATACGTTATTCAGTGTTTCATCACGAATGTTACTGACCATACTATAAAGCCAATTATACGCCCAATTTTCTACGGAAGAACCGAGTTCCGAACTGTAAAAAAAGATGCAAAATAATTTAGCATAATTCTTCTTTATTACGGTAACTAAACGTTTTGTATTTTCCAAATATTTACCTATAAATAGGATGAGGAAACATATTATCGTCACTAATGGCTGCTATCTTGTAATGTGATGTTAAGAAAGGAGTAATAATTTGCCTCATAGTTACAGGGAGACTGTTCCATAGTTGACTATTTTGTCCATTCGGTGAAATATCGTATGTTTTTAAAATTTCCTACAATTTTATACATATTTGGAAAAGTATAAATAAATTTTCAGAATAAAGCTCGCAACTTATTGTTAGTGCATTACATACTTGAATAGCAAGTGAAAAGCAATCCATGCTTTGACTACTTTTCTGCATTTGCAACGCTCGTACATGTTCAAAGAGTATAGCACAGGCAAATTCTTCATTCATATCAGAAATAAATTGAATGTCGTCTGAAATATTTAAACAAAGAGAGAACTAAATAATAAATCACAAGTAAATTAGTTATTAAATAACATACCTCTCGAAATAATTTTGCGGGGAAGAAAGCTTGGTTCAATAGCACCCAATTCTCCTAAACATTCACCGTATAATAAACGAATAGATTCATCTTTATGTTGACACCCAATTAATAATGTATCCAATAACTAAAAAGGTATTTATCATCATTACATATCATTGACATAATTACATATTATAAAGAAATAAACGTACATCAACAATCAGTGGATGAATATTTGTTCCGCTTAAAATCATTTCATTTAATTTAGTTCGATGTTCGGCTAGAAATTTTTGTAAATATGTCAAAGCTCTAGCTCTTACTTCGTCTGTGTCATGAGTAATTCGTTTAAGCCATAACTTTAAATTTGCTTCAAAGCCTTCAGGCCTAAAGTTTACGTATATCTTAGTAGATAAAACATATCTATATTAAGAATATACATACATATAAACAAAAAATATTTTTTCGTATACCTAACTTGCAAAATGCGTGCTTTAATTATTGTTGAAATTTCATCGGGAACTTCCATATCATCGACAAAAAACAACTCGGCAACGTAATCAGAATTTTCTTCGTTGCATTGTATAACTAAAAACTTAAATATATTAATTACGGCTTCTGGATACATTTTTAATAATGATAATAATGATACGCATATAGTTGGTAATAATGGTCCAATTTCTTTAACATTTATACTGAAACAATTTTCAAAAATGCATAATTATATAATTTGAAATTTTTCACGTACTTTAATTTTTCATTTACATACTTATGAATGAACGCGTTCCACGCATCACATACAAGAGGACCGAATCCGGGTCTTTTAAATCCTAGCGACGTCCTCAGTGTTGCTAAAATTTTATACCTTAAAGGTGTTAAATATTGTGTACCCATATATCTCATCAGTGCAGCTAATGAAGCAAGTGCAGATTGCTGTGTATGTTCATCTGATTTAGGCCCAAGTTTCATATCAAAGTTTACTAATATACCGTGTAAACGTAGATTCAAATAAGATTCCTATAAATGTTACAAATATAATGTCCTTTTTTTAATAATACACGCAACGAAGCAAATCAAAATGCAGACTCACAATTCCTTTATGTATAATGAAATTTTTTTCCAAGCTGTTATCGTAATCCGATATAATTTTTAGTAGTCCAACTATTTTTTCAGGCGATTCATGAAAATTTAACATGAGTTCTTCAAATATACCCTACAATTACATTTGTGATAAGCATTAAAACTGCACGTTAGCTGCAAAACAATATAATTTATAGTTTCATTATTATTACCATAAATGATTCTTTCGTTAAAAGTGACAAACTCGTTTGCGTGATTCTTGACACTAATTCCAAACATTCTGAAGCAGTCGTAAGCGGCATGTTTAAAAATGCATAACTGCAAATATACTAATTAAAAACATTTAAATTGCAATAAAATAGTAGTAATGATAAAAGTAAATAAAATTTTACCAACGTACAGGGAAATATTCCTTTAACATTTGTTTCTCATCCATACTAATTAATTCGGCTATATCGTGTAAAAGAACTTTTGCATTCGGTACATTAACAATAAAGGAAAGCAAAAAACAGACTGCATGATGACCATCTTTACGTAATAATTGACGTGACCCATCGTAACCGATACATTTTGCTACTCGATGTATCGACGTAGCCATATTATAGGAATACTGTATAAAATTATAAACTGCACACTGCATTATTAACTGTAATTAAACACCGGATATTATATTTATAGAAATGTTTTTTTTATTTTCAAGAGACTCGCGTACGTACCTTAAGAAAATTCCTTTTATATCGAATGTACAAAACTTTTGGAGAAACGTTTAAAAATTTAGCAATGTCGTGATATGCGGTAGTAGCAAATGCTACTGCTGCCGAAGACGAGGTCGAATATAATACAGAAATCAAAAATATGTTCAAAATTCGTCTCTCAATTATATGCAATGGAATACTAAAATTAAAAAAAGAATTTAATTCAAATGTTTTCGAATAAAATCAATAAATTTCGGTACTTACCATGCACAATTTTTTGCTGTCACAAGTAATGTATCGTGTAAAGCATGATTTGAATTTCGCAAAGCTTTCATAAGCGCACTTGCTATGGTATTAATAAGTGATTCAACAAATTTATCCAAAGAACCAGGTACATCGTCTTCAACAGATGTCGTAGATACATCTACAGTATTTATTTTATTCATCAATACTCCTTTTACTGTTGCAGCGATATTAAAACGAATTACTGAATTTTCATCTTCCATGTATGGAAACCACAGTTTTGCTACTTCAGTGTTATTAAATGATGAAATGTGATTTGAAAAGCAGAGAATGTTTTCAGAAATGCGCAAACGTACTGAAGCAAAGTTTGAAGACAATAAACTGAAACATTGATTAAGCAGACGATCATGTTCTTCTGAGACATGATAAATATTAGCATTTACAGAGCTGCTTTCAGAGCAATTGTTACAACGCTTGCATTGTATTGTCCATTTTGTAACATTTGTATCCCTGTTGATGAAACATCCCTTTATCAAACATTTCACTAATTACAGAAAAAATTAAGTACCTACAAAAATTACCTTATAAAAGTTGCATGTCCAGATAAATAACAACTCATTTTACCTAATACAATCACAAGCATTTCGTGAACCTTTTGTTCATTTGAATGTAATGCAGGTTGAAGAACATATTTTGAAATATCTTCTAATTTTATTTCTCCATTTTTTAAAAGCAAAATACTATTCCTAAAAATTTGTTTACATATTAATACATAGATATATATTTCTTATACATAAATTTTTGAACAAAGAATACTTACAACACTGCTCCTATCGATAATTCCGTATCGCAGTTAATTATACAGGTATTCAATATTTTTAACCGGTCTGTTACATTACCATATTCACACAAAACTTCAAGACATTTTAACATTGTAGCATTGTCAAGAGACCTGGCAGTTTCTTTCATGTGATTACTCACTACATTCTCAGAAATTTCAATATGTTGAGTAAATGGTAATGCTAATATTTTCTCAATTAAGTCTTTATTTGACTCATTATGTGCCATAAGATGAGCTAAATTTTCAAAAATAATCTTTTTCTGCTCACAATGTTCCGAATTTAAATTCTGCAGGAGTATATTCAAGATGTCTTGTAATTCGTTTGTATATAAATTTGTAGGCAATTGTAGATCTTTCAGCCAAGACTGTAAAATACGCGAGGCTTTTAAAATATGAAGAGATTTGTCAAATTTTCTCATTTCTGTTGCAGTTATTAATTCTTTCTTCAATAAATTCCACGATTTACAAATATCACTGACAGAACTACTTTTACTACCAGTGTATTTAACATCAATGAGAACGGTTTGGACAAAAATGTCAATAAAATCCTGCAACAATTTCACACTATCTAATCATCACACAAAAGTATATACACGTTATACGAAGATCCATAAAATTGTTAAACTGTTACAAACCGGAAAATGGTCGAAATACGAAACAAGTTTCTGTACTTCAGAAAAGGTACAGATTCTTGGTTCCTTCATAAAATGTAGTCGAATTTTATTACACGCAGCTTCTTTAAGTGCTTCCACAGCATTGAGTTTAGGAGCAAACCCTAAATATCAATTTTTAATTCATACTTTATTATAGAGAAACAACCCGAAAAATATTTACACGTAATTAACTTACATATTAGTTCATAAACTGTTAGATCAATGATTTGAAAACAAACTTCTATACTATTTACAAATGTAGGTAAAAACTGAATAAATTGAACTAGGGTCCATAAAAATTGTCTCAACTGATTTTCTGATAGTTCATTCAAGTTCAACCATGTAGGAATTCCTTTAATAACTTCAATAGTATAAAGAATCAAGCTTTCAAATTCCTTCAAATTAAAATAAAAAAATTAATAATTAACATAAATTTCTTAACGTTTCTTTACACTAGGCTTACCTGTCTCTCCAATAACGAAAATTTCATCAATTTTACGCAGACATCTAATGCTACAAATTTCACATTTGGAACAGATATCATAATAACTTGCAATATTGTTTGAGATAGTACTTTCTGATTCCAACCTGAAATTCCTGTTCTTTCTATGATCTGAAAAAATTAATACAATCCTTATTATAATAACATGAAACAGGTTAATAAAATTTAAACTCAAACATATTACTTTCAATATAGATATCTGAACCAATGGTATATTAGAACACTTTAGTGTAATAGGAAATGCTTGTAGATCTAGATTCTCTATAATGTTCCTTTCCGCATTAAACTTGTCCAATACAATTTCATTTTCATCTAAATTTGTTTTATAAAATTCTGATATCTCTGAAATTGATAAAATTAGTCACATTTGCAAACTTACTCTTGTACATTACCATTACATACCTTGGAGAATATTCATATATTCGAGACTAATTGTTTCAAACATTGTAATGTGATGTCTAGATAATATACGAAGCATACAAGCTTGTATTTCTATACTATTGTTTAAAATATTATCACTTAAAGGATCTCCAATTATATGAAACATTATCCCAAATAGCCAGGTGCCAAATGCTGTAAATTCAACACAATTTGACTTTAACATTACAAAATACTAATAATATAATTAATATTTGTATTTATTATGCAATTCTTTTTACCAGCATATTGACATTGTAATGTTTCATTCGGTATCCCATTATTGAAAGGTGGAACTAAAACTGTAGTCAAAGTAGCAGATCCCTTAAGTATTGACTCCAACAGAGAAGAAAGCATTTGCTTGGCTGTTGCATTTTTTAAATCAGAAAAGATTGCAATCACAGGGCTATTAATGAACTTCCATACTGAGTCTGCTACTGTTACACTACTGTAAAAATGAATGGTAATATATATTATTTCAATTGTTAATCATTATAAATGAAATTACATTCTGTTAAGGAACTGTATGAAATAATTTACCTGCTATTATTTTGAAGAATCATTGAGCTATCGTTTACTTCCATATTACACTTCAAGCTTCAGTACACGATAGAAGATGTATAAAATTAATTGTATCGTCATAACACAAAGGAAGACAACAATACAATTATTAATCTTGTTTAAAACCTGTTATAGAATATCAACTACCTTATTTATTACAAACAAGAAATACAGTTCCCGCGACTGGGATCCTCTACGGTTAGAATTCAGCGGTAAAATCATCAACTTTTGAATTAGCGTCGTGAAATTTCTTCGATGAGAAGTCGGCTTTAGTGTTTATGCTAACCAAGTTTTATGATTATGTATTTTTTTCGGTATATTACTTTTGTCATGAAAGATTGATTTCCGCTTATAAAATACACGTGACAGCATAACACCGGTGCTAATTTACTTGGAGAGTTTTAGTTGTGCTCAAATACAACAGAGTTGCAAGCAGTCTCGTCGTTTAACCTCAGAAACCTTTATATCATTAAATAAATCCTTATATTCGATTGATTAAAAATGTGTTAATTGCAGTAAGTACAAATTTTGGGATTTATTAATTTTACACATCTTGTGAAATGATGTTACATTTTATATAACCTTCTAGACAGCAGTACAGTTATCATTATACTCAATAGAATTAAGTTATGTATTTCGTTTGAAATATATCAAATATTACAACAAAATAGATTTATATATAAGAAATGAGTGAAATTGCACCAATTAATGATGTGCCTGAAAGCAATGGTGGGCCAGATCAGCCCATTTACAATGGAGAAACCGAAGAACATACCAGTATGATAAATTTTTGTTTCAATTTAATATTAACACAGTATTTAATCGGTCACATGTTTAATATAATAATTCATTCCTTAGACAAATCACCAGCAAGTGGAGAGGATAAGACACCAGATTCTGTATGCGATAATGGAATTAAAAAGAATAACACATCTGTTGTGGGTAGTAATGCTACTAATACAACTAATAGAGCTAAAAAGAGGAAAAAAGCACCTAGAGATGCAACTGCCCCAAAGCAGCCATTAACAGGTTATTTTAGGTATGACTTTGCGTATCCAAAATAAGTAGATATAAAATAAACAAAAACTATTAACTAAGTAAGAAAATCCAATACAGGTTTTTAAATGATCGAAGAGAAAAAGTAAGGAGTGAAAATCCAACATTGTCATTTGCTGAAATCACAAAACTTCTTGCTTCTGAGTGGAGTAATTTACCTGCTGATCAAAAGCAACAATATTTAGATGCAGCAGAACAAGACAAAGAACGTTATAATCGTGAGTTTAGTGATTATAAGCAAACAGAAGCATATCGTTTGTTTAGTGAAAAACAATCTTCAGAGAAACAACAAGAAAACAGAAAACAAGAAAGGAATGGAACAGATCTGAACTCTGAGCAGAATGTATGATACTTTCATTTTCTTCAGTTTTTTGTTCATTATAATAATAACAACAACAATAATAATAATAATAATAATAATAATAATATTTAATTTTTTCATTAGGATATCCAACAAGATAAAGACAATGACTTTACAGGCTTTGATATACCTATTTTTACAGAAGAATTTTTGGATCATAACAAAGGTAAATGAAAATAGTTTTCATATTTTCATGAAACTAATTTAGAAATTTCATTTATGTTTCATGTTGTATTCATAGCATGTGAAGCAGAATTAAGACAACTGAGAAAAGCCACCTCAGATTACGAGGCTCAAAATGCTGTTCTTCAGCGACATGTAGATAGTCTATATGCGGCGGTAAATCGTTTAGAATCTGAAACAAATCAACAACGCACGACAAATCAGGCTTTACAACGTCACTTAGACTCTCTTCGTTCACAATTAGCTGGTTGTTTTGCCACAGTACCACTCCCAGGTTAAATTTTTAAAATTATTCTTCAATCATTATTTGTGTTTTATACTGTTTATAAATATCGATTGTTTATTTCTAGGAACAAATGAAGGTGCAACGTTACAAAATATTGATAGTTACGTGGAAAGACTCGAATCATTATTAAGTGGTAATGCCGAACAGTCTTTGCGAAATGCTGTGCGTAATGCCGTATCTCGCCTCGAATTAAGTGGATGACGATCGCCCCCCGGTAGTACAACTACTACATCAATAAAACATCATCGTTCAAGGCATTCACATCGAAAATAAAAAAAAGTAATTATATTCTTTTTTACATATTTTGTAAAATATATATATATATTTTTTTTTAAGTTACATATGCTGCATACGTTGACAATGACAGTATATCTGTACCATATGTAACAATAACTTTCTTCTTTCGTTTTATGGTTTGAGAATCATCTGTTATTTTTTAAGTGACTATAATTTATACGATATAATTACTTATATGCAGTTACACATACGAACATAAGCTATTCGTTTATGTAATTTACATACATATGTATATGTATGTACATGTATAATTACTCTGTAGCATAATACCAAAGTATCATAATGGTACTGCCGACTATTTATTAATAAATTTTTTAAACTTACTATTGATTTTTCTTCATATTTTTCATAATATTTTCAAGTTGATTCCATGAGTATCTGGAAATAAAGTAGTAACACATAATAATCATAGGTACATAAGTACATATTTCAAAAATAGTTTTCACGACCATTTTTACCTAAATGATGCTGCATTTGGACGTCGATTTTTTTCCAAATCACTTAAAGTATTTTCAATTTGTGGCGATAAAAATTGTACTATCTCAGTCATTGCTGGTAAAATTGAACGTAATAATTCAAAAGTATTATGTTGATTTGATATTAAGGATTTTTTAACAACACTAGATATAACATTGTTTAACTTATTCCTGAAATTTATTAGTTTAATAAATTACTGTTCGAAAATCGACGTAAAATTAATTGCAAAAAAAAAAAAAAAAAATACCAACTGCAATGAACGGTTTTCTTTGTAATATGAATTCCTAGTAACGTTATTTATAAAATCAATAGTTTGTTGTTTATGTGGATGATGATCATGAACTTTCATGTAGCATCCGAAAATAGGGGGTGAGCAAATCAATATGATGTATTCTATTATATGACATGGATAATTTTTCTCACCCTTAAGTAGATTTTGTAGAATGATCATTACCTAGAATTTATTGAAAAATATGTCCGATTATGATATGTTCTTTCGAAAAAGGTGTATATGATACATACCAGATAAGAATGCTTATGCATTAAGTTGTCACTGGTAATTGTAAAAAAATTCGTCACCAATATTTCGAATATCAAGTGGATAAAATCTGCTTTTGCATCTTTAAAACACTTTAGTAATGAGTCAGATACTTTAAAATTGTTTGTATTAGTAATTGGAGTTATTAAAAGAGTCATATACTGATCGAAAAGATCTCGTATTAGTACTTGAAGAGATATATCACTTTTAACATTAAGGGTTTCTATGCCTAAAAGTATCATAGAAAATGTCTTTTTTCCCAAATTTTTTAAAAACGGCTGTTCTACCGATAATATAGTCTTATTCAATAATATTTTAAACATATTGTTTGGTTGGTTCTACGGAAAAGACTTACGTTAATTTATCTTATTTACTTATTTATCAATTATATTTTACAGACATATATATTTATACTTACTTTAGAATATAGCATAGTAGAGGTACAAAGAATTAAAGTCCCAATGCATCTGTATATCCACAAAGCTAATTCAGAATCATTTGTTTCTTCTGTAACTGGTGTAAGGATCCATTTTTCTATATGATTAAAATATTGTTTCCATTTTATGTCATACTGAATTCGTTCTTGTTCAGTCTGAAATATATAAATAATTAATACTTTGTGACTGATTTATACCTTTAAATTTTTTAAATGTATACCTTCAAAATGTTTCGTTTCTTCATAGCGTGCATCATAAATATTAATACAGATTCTTTACTCGTTTGAAATTCTTGAATATCATTAGATGTTTCAAACATTTGTTGTATTTCACTTAACTGTGATACATAATTCTGTAGAATTTTTATTTCATCTCCATTTGTATTATGACCAATAATAGAACATTTTATCCATGCCTACAATTCAAGGGTAGGATTACTGAAAACTTCATTACTGAAAACCTTTTATTGAAAAACTTTAATTACCGACTTGAA
Source organism: Osmia lignaria lignaria (assembly GCF_051020975.1). Lineage (NCBI taxonomy): Eukaryota > Metazoa > Arthropoda > Insecta > Hymenoptera > Megachilidae > Osmia > Osmia lignaria. The sequence goes on from NC_135038.1 coordinate 11,506,996, forward strand.
CAATTACTGTATCGAAATTTTTTATTTCTTTTTTTAGGTCTTGAATTGCTTGTTTCCTCTCCAGTATTAGCATAAGATAATACCTTGTGATTCTAAAATGAATTTAACGTGATATATTCATAATGATTGTACTTGATAATTATTCCTATTTTACCTAATGTCTTTAACGATTATCGAGGACGCAAAGTGTTGAAATAAAGACATAGCTGAATGTTTATGCTTTTTTGCTATTGTTGGATTTCTCAGTGCTTCTAAAGTAAATGCAACTGCAAGTTTTGCGATATCTCTGTAGTGATCGCTGGTAAGAGCGGGATCAAAAACCAGCTGCCGTACTCTACACGCGACGTAACACCATAAAGCAACCAACATCTTTTCTACGCCGTCTACACCTATTAAATAACTAAATTATAGAAACAGATGGAAATTAAATAAATAATATTAGCTAATCAAAAAATAATGAACCTGTATTAGAGGAGTTAGTATTAATGAGAAAAACACATTTGTCGAAAACGTTAATTAATTTTCTTGTTAATGTTCCAACTATTTTATTTGGACATTCTAACAAATACCGATCTATCCATCCACTTAGTAGCAAATGTTCTCCTAATTCCATGTTACTCGATGATAAGACTGTACCGAATACATCGACAAAATTACTCATCATTGAACGGGAAGTATCATCTTTACGGCAACATACAGTATTTACCTACAAATAGAACTGAAATAAATGTGGGATTAATGAAATTAATTACAATAAAAATTTGTACTATACCGTATCTATATAGAGAGAAGCTATACTTGTAAGATTGAGCTTAAGATCACTGTACAAGAGAAGAACAGTCAACTTTCCTTTCCAAATTAAGATATATTTTTTGCTATTCTCACTATTGTATTCTCTTATCGCTGGTAACAGGTCAAGCATTACCGAACACTGTAACCAAAAAGTCATATATTTATAATAATAATAATAAACATTTGAAAGAAAAACAATTTAAGGTACTTACGTAAAATACTTACAACATTTGTAGTGTCTGCAGTTATTGCTAATGTTAAAAATAATGAAATGAAATTATATAAACCAGTTATAGTAAATTCTTGAACTTTGCTTTTAGAAAATTTTGAATAGATACGACTTTTGATTTGGTTCCAATGTTTTGTGTCACTGTTACTATAATTTATTCGTAAAAATGATCCTGTAATATATACTTAAAATTACCGTCTTTATTAAAGTTGCCTTAAAAAAGAATACTCACCAAGTAAACGTAGAAACATTCCATAACTTGACTCTTTGACACATTCTACATTATTAATTCTGTCTTTTACTTGTTTAAGGATATCTGTAGCTGTTTTCCTATTAAAATACTTTGTTTTAACAAATTGTGGTAAATTGCATCGCATAGATGTACATAAGTTATTTACATACTTTTCAACTGATAAAGTCCAAGGACCAGTTGCTTGTAATAAAAATGGTTCATCTAATCTTTTATGAAAGCAATCCCACAGAAGAGAAATTATTGATACCCGTGGCTGCCACCAATTAATAACAATAGTATTTAATAAAGGTATCATGATACGTAATTCTTCATCAATTGCATCTCTTTCACCATCTTTTCCACCTTTAGAGATGTATGTTTTCAAAATTTTTTCAAGTTGCTCATAATTTGGCTTGATCTTTAACAAATATAAAGTCCATGTAAATTTAATACAATTAAATAGAATGTATAAAATAAAGTATAATCACCCTTGAACATTTCGATCCCAAATATACACCATCATTATTGTATCCATATAAAAGTGAAAGATTGTATATTATCCAAAGACAAAATAATTCAGAATTTTTACAAGGTACTAAAGATTGGTATCTAGATTCTTGTTTACTGTCGGATATATTTCTATTTAATAATTCATCCATACAGTCGTTTACATAATCCCAAAAAGTCTATACATAAAGGAAAATTTGTAAATATTTTATGACATTGTTTCAATATGTAATAATACAAAAAATTCTAATACTAGTACCTTTGATTTCATTCTTTCAGATAAGTTATCAGTAAATACTTGAAACATAAGCCATAATTCTCGAATACAAGTACAATTATATGGAGTCTTTTGTTGTAAATTTACCAAAGGCACCTAAAATATGTTACAAAAAAGATTTAATCTGTCTAATCATAACTTTCTTGGATAAAGTATGTCTTTTACCGTTTCAAACACTTTTAATGAAATATAAATTAGATCATTAATAATCATTTTTTGAATGTTTTCAAATTCATCTAATTGATTTTCCATTGAATACTGGCAATATGTGTTTCTTGTATACATTAATGAAATAAAGAGCCATCGTAATTCTATGTGCATATGGTACATATGATATTCTGGTTGTGTGCACTGCAACATATAATTTATATTAAAAATATATAGGCAACATTATACCTTTCAGTGTAAGCCTTTTAGATATGTATTTACATACCTGATTACCCAACTTAGAGGGTGCATAATGAAATGTAGCATCTGGGATACTTCTTAATCGATTAAGGAATCTTTTCATAGTATCAAATAATGCATTAAACTCTTCTTCAATGTTCTCGTTTATAACAAGCAAGGAATGAAGGTCCCATTTTATGCTAAAAAAAAGTTATGTTATTAAAACATGAACAGTTTAAACAATAATAATTATAAATAAGAAAAACTACCTTACCTATTCAAATATGCTCGAATATATGAAACAAATTCAGATACTGTACATCTTATATAATAAAAGTCAGTATTGTCTATCGTAGAATTTAAAACTTGACTATAACTCTCATGTCTACAGAGGATTTTCAGCTGCATACTGTGAACAAATATTTAAAGAACTTAAGAGAAAGTCTTTTATAACCATATGTAATAGGATAAAATAAGTATTTCTCACTCCATGCATTTTATGTAATGTTTCAAATCTAACAGAACTGTTGATGCAGACACAGTGCATTCAAATAGTTGTATGTCCACATCTGACAAAAGGCGTTCATCTCGTGGATATAAAACATTTTCCACTTCTCCACTTGAGAATAAACCATCTTTACTTAATTCCCAATCATTAAAATTCACCTTTCCATTGCAATTAAAAGTTAAACAAAGATCCATCTGTACCATGACTTATCAGTGACTACAGAGGCAAAAGACTGGACATGTCTTTGTTTTCAAGGGGTTATGATTTAGGGGGTCCCAAATGAGACACTCCTAGTCCCGCTTTTACCGCACCACAGACTGACATCTGACAAGACCCAATTTTCTCTCCCTTTGATTCTATTTTCTTTTCAATTCAGCACAAGACTGAAAAATTATTAAAATAATTGTTTGACAAACTTGTGCTTTAAAAAGACCGCCATAAATTTTTTGAAATTTGATCCTAGCGCCATCTATACAAAAACAGCTGAAACTACTCAACAAGTTACCGATCGATTGTCGGTAACAGGGGAAACTACGGTAAGTCGATAAGTAGTTTCTACTGGTTTCCGATAGGGAGCGCTGGTTACCCCTGTTACGGAAAAGCGATCGGTAACTTGTTGAGTAGTTTCAGCCATTTTTGTATAGATAGTGCCATAGTCGATTTAACTTGTGTATTCGTGTAGATTCCTTGCGTTTTGCGTTATTGTTGCATTGTTTATTGATTGTTTAGAACGCTGTAAAATCTAAATCATACTTGAATTTAATGTTATATCAGTGATATTTATTTAGCGAGAAAACATGGCAGATGATGATTTCGACGGAGACGAGTAAGGATGGTATTTGAATAATCTTGGATTTCGAATTACATATTCTGTGTTAACCTTTACTAGTTTTTTATTTAGTCAATATTCTTTAGCGAAATCATTAAATTATATTATTTAAGGGTTGCTGATGATTTTGATGATGTTGATGATGACGATAATATCGAATTGGAACCTCAAGAAGAAGACGGTGAGAATATAGAGTTAATAGCAGCTGGAGAAGCCACTGGTGGAGTACAAAGATCAAAAAGAATTACAACAAGGTATATGACAAAGTAAGTAACTATAAACATTGAATTTTACATGATATTTTCTTGAATACAAGCAACAAATGTATTTTGTATGAATAATATATTTGTAGGTATGAAAGAGCAAGAGTGTTAGGAACTAGGGCATTACAAATAGCTATGTGCGCTCCTGTGATGGTAGAATTAGAAGGAGAAACAGATCCATTGCAAATTGCAATGAAAGAACTTAAACAGAGAAAAATTCCAATTGTAATTAGGCGCTATTTACCTGATAACAGTTATGAAGATTGGGGAATCGATGAATTAATTATAATTGATCATTAAATTTCGATTTATCTTGTATATTTGAAATATAGATTTAAGATAATTTAAAGACTAAAAGTAACAAAAATTATTTAAATGCATCAAATTGTATGTACAGTTTTGATAAAGCCCTAATATACAGTCTGTACAAATATGTAACTAAAGAATTTATGCATGGTAAGAAACTCGCAAAATTCTTTGCTTTAATTTTTTTACTTTTTGTCTTTCAAGTAATTCTTTTTGCGAATTTGATATTAATTGTTTGTATTGATCCCACGCTTGTTCTCGTTGAATTTTAATTTCAATAATTTCATTTTCATTGGTATCATTGGTACCGTAATTTACTTTTGTTTTATGATGAAATTTCGTGTGTTCATTTTCGTAACGACAACTTTCTACCTTCATCAAGAATTCATATTGTTTCTGTGCTTTCTGTTCCATAATTTCAAAGAGATGTGCACCTAATGGACCTATATAATGAAAAAACGACGTAAAACAATGTATTTAAATTCAGGTTTTGTATGCATTTCGGAAATTTTTATGCAAGAAGCCCAACCATTCAACTCGTATTCATCGAAAGATCTTTGAGTTTTTGAATTCAAAATACAGTTGATAGCATGTAGAGAATACAAGGGAAAATGACCGCATTTTTGTAATAAATTTTTCCCAAAGTCTGTATACTTTGCAGTAGATTCTTTTACGTGTGGTTTCAATTTGTCTTTCTTTCGGAAAATTGCTTTTACTTCTCTGCAAGCTAGCGCGCCAATTTTTTTTCCTTCTTCGTTGCGTTTCGTTTCCGATTTAATATTTTCTATCGATTCGCTAAATATTTCATGCGTATTTAATTATGTCAGACATTTATCGTTGTTTTATTTTCAAACAAACTAAACTTATGTCTACAAGAATTCTCACCGTAAAAGGCCTGGTCTAGTATACGCATAAAAATTTATAATATGTGGAGTTTTACATAAATCGGATATAAATATTCGAATTTGAAAATGCATACTTATGTATCGAAGTGGTCTATAAATTATCATGATTATCAGAGGTTCTTGATTTGCTTTTACACGACCTGAAATAAAATTAAAAGAAGGTGAAAGCAATAGAAAAATACGGAAAATAAATATGTATACCCCAACGAGGATAAATGTCGACACACGAGTTTTCCTTAGATGGCAAAATCACGAACGAGAATTCTTTCTTCGAATGAGAATGTATCGGTATTTTGTAACAAACCCTTAAATAACATATAAAATGATTATATTTCCTAGGTAAATCATGTGAGACAATTAAACGAGAAACTTACGGTTGATCAAGAGGTACATTTCCAAAACTTACAGTGCTAGGAAAAGAAAATATCGTCACAATTTTGGCGAAAATTTTTATCTCCATTAATTGATTATTGAAATAGCGAATTTTTAATACGTCGTTATAATCTCTGTTTTCGTCAGGTATAAATAAAATATTTATTTTTAAAACGGATCCAGGATTGAGCCACTGTCTCTACAATAAAGAGACTTTTTCAACCTACGCGCAATTTGAAACTTAAAGGTAATGAATATGTATTTTTAAGAAGCATAAGAACATTTATCCACCTGAAAGACATTTGCAATTCGAAAATATTGACTTTCCAGTGGTATCAATAGAATCGGACATGGTTTAGAAAAGTAGTTTGTGATTTCGATTATTTTTTCTTGAACTTTAAAATTGTCAGAATCAAAGGTAAATTTTAATTTTGACGGTACTACGCTTAAAAAAATTTTCTTTGTGTTGTTTTCAAAATTTTTATCCCTTTTTTCGTACTTATTTACACGATGTCTAATTTCATTGCATACAACTTGCATTTCGGTTTGAAAAAATCGTCCTTGCGGCAATACTGTCAGAAGGAGAGTCTTGTATCCATGCGCAATATGACAAGAAACATGTGAAATTAAAATATATAAATAGTATATATTATTTCGTATAATCTCAGATTGTAATTTATGTCATTTCCATCTGTTTACAAGCTTCTGATCATTTCTGACATGTACTGACAGAAACAAAAGAGGATGCACGATGGCAAGAGTGCGTGCATATATTTCACAATAGGAGTACATATTGTAATATATGTATACAATAAATATACAGTAATCGTTTTTACATAAACGATGTTATTATTTAGCTGAAGGAACTATTATTTGTGCGATGCACTTGCAATAAATTGTAGACTGCAAAAAAGAAAGTAATACGCTCAACGATACATGTATGTATATATATACAATGTACTGCATACATGTTGGAGTATGACCAAGTATGACTCACGCTACTATGTCAGTTTTTTACGGTTCTGTAAACTATGTTTTTATAAGTGCTTCCCCATTTGTATAAATTAAAAACCTGGGCAATCATGAATGTGCAGAAATTACATTGTGGGGTATGTTGTTTTAAGTCTTCGATTGAATGCATTTCTCTACATAATTTTTGATTAAATCGCAAAAATCATAAAGCCGGAGGTTAGATTCATGTGTCACTCATTTGATTTCCCTTTAATTCTTATAATTAGTAATGTAAGAATTTTGTTAGTATTTTACTTTAATGTGTTGTAATATAATAGCACTTTTGAAAATATTGAGTTAACGTAAATATATTGTATCGTATTACCTAACGTCGTATCAATACGTTAAAGTGTTAATTTCATAGTATTTTTTTATGAAACGTTACAATATCATTTAATAATAATTTTTTTTGTAGAAGGATTCCTGACATAGAACACCAATGATTTCAATGTTTTTTTTTCTTTTTTTTTTTTAGAATGAAACATTAATTTCTTTACAGTCACCTTTATTACAAGCTATATTTTTTGGAGATATAGACGAAGTTCGAGCATTGTCAAGAACAGAGGATGTCAATTGGAAAGATAGAAAGCAAAGTTCTCTTTTACATGCAGCTGCATACAGAGGAGATGCATTAATAACAGAAACACTTTTATTAAATGGAGCTGCAGTCAATGCGAAAGACAAAGAATGGTTGACTCCATTACACAGAGCTTGTTGCTCAGGGAACCATAATGTAGTAGAAGTTTTATTACGTCACAAAGCTGATGTCAATATCAGGGATCGTAGTGGACAAACTCCTTTACACGTAGCAGCAGCGAATAATGCTGTACAATGCATAGAATTGATAGTTCCACATTTAAGAGACATCAATGTAGCAGACAGGTTTCTATCCTTCATATTTTTTGCATTAACATTCATTTAAATGTAAATTAATAATCGATGAAATAGTTGCTAAAGTACCAAGTTTTACAGAGGTGGCAGAACAAGTTTGCATCATGCAGCCTACAATGGCCATCTGGAAGCAACAGAATATTTGATTCAAATCGGTAGCGTGGTAAATGCTTCTAATAAGCAAGATCGTAGACCTTTGCATTTTGCAGCATATATGGGACACGATGGAATTTTAAAAACACTCATAGCAAGAGGAGCAGATGTGGATGTTGGAGTAATAAAACTATTCTTAGAATTTATATTAATTTTCTTTCTGTTACAATAGATATATCTTTATGTTAAGGATCGAGATTTATATACTCCGTTACATGCGGCTGCAGCTTCTGGTAACGTAGAATGTATGCATACATTAATCGAGTTTGGAGCAGATATTGAAGCAAAAAATGTTTATGGAAATACTCCTTTGCACATTGCGTGTTTGAATGGTCATGCTGATGCAGTTGAAGAACTAATGAGTAATGCTGCAAACGTTGGTGAGATGATTTTAATATTTCTTAAATTATTAATTTTTGCTCGATTTTTATAAGAAGAGAGATGATTTTCGTAACAGAGGCTGTAAATTATCGGGGACAAACACCGTTACATGTTGCCGCTGCTAGTACTCATGGTGTTCACTGTTTAGAAATACTTTTACGCGCAGCTTTAAGAATAAACGTTCAATCGGAAGATGGACGTACGCCTTTACATATGACAGCAATTCATGGTAGATTTACTCGATCAAAAAGTTTACTGGATGCCGGAGCACTGCCAGATACTAAAGACAAAAATGGAAATACCGCTTTACACGTAGCTGCTTGGTAAACTGAAACCATTCACCTAGTTCGATAGTAATTTTTAATATCTATTAAAATGTATTAAATGTTACGTAGGTTTGGCCATGAATGTTTAACGACTACTTTGTTAGAGTATGGTGCATCTCCAGCAGCGCGTAATTCGGAACAACGTACAGCATTGCATCTTAGCTGCTTGGCAGGACATATCGAGGTAAAACATTTATATGTGTACATATATAAACTAATAAAATGTGTATATTTATATATATTTATTTATATTTTTTTCCTTTTGAGCTCGACATATTAATGTCTGAATAAAAATTCACAGGTCTGTAGGAAATTGTTGCAAGTCGATAGTCGACGTATAGATTCAAGAGATATCGGTGGTAGAACACCGCTACATTTAGCAGCGTTCAAAGGATCTGTGGATTGTTTAGATTTATTATTATCTAGTGGAGCTAATTTTCGATTAACCGATAATGATAACAGGTTGGCACTTCATCATGCAGCCAGTCAGGGTCATTATCTTTGTGTTTTTACTTTGGTCGGATTTGGAAGTGATTCTAACGCACAAGATGTAGACGGTGCGACACCTTTGCATTTAGCTGCAGCGTCCAATCCATCAGATTCTGGTGCTCAGTAAGTCTCTGGTCATACACAATTATACACAACTTATACAGATATTCGTATAATTTCTAAACTTAAATTTCTATTTTTGACGAATAGATGTGTTGTACAGTACTTGTTGAAACACAGAGCAGATCCACGTTTACGTGACAAACGTGGTTTTACTGCTATTCACTATGCAGTAGCAGGAGGAAATCAAGCAGCTTTAGAAGCTTTGTTAGACGCTTGTCCGCCAGAAAATTTAGCAATGTCGTCCAGTTGTACAGGCAAACAAGAACCCCCTTTACCGGCGCTAACACCTTTACATCTTGCGGTATAATAAATAATTCAACACTCATAGGTTCCCTTGTCGCAATTATGGTAATTATATGTGTATGCGTGTTTGTAGGCATATCATGGACATAGCGAAATACTAAACTTATTGTTACCATTATTTTCGAATACCAATATTAAAGAGGATACCGGTAAAACCCCATTAGATTTAGCCTCGTATAAAGGCCATGAACAATGCGTTCAATTATTATTAAAGTATAGAGCTTGCGTATTGGTTCAGGTACGACTATAAAAGGTACTTGTTATTTTTAAGATGATTCTCGTATAGACTATAATAATTATCCATGTATCTGCAGGATTCTATCACAAAGCGTACTCCAGTACATTGCGCAGCTGCAGCTGGTCATTTTAATTGCTTAGTACTTCTTTTGGAAAATGCTGAAGACTCGAGCGTACTTAATTGTTACGACGCTAAGCAACGCACTCCTTTAACGTTGGCGGTGGCAAACAGTAACCCTGAGTGTGCCACGTTACTTTTAAAATATAAGGCTGATTGTAATTTGCCAGATATAAATAAGCATACGCCATTATTTCGAGCAGTGATTAAAGAACGTGATCATCAGTTGGTAGAGTTATTACTATTGCATGGTGCACAAGTGTCTGTGCAAGATACAAATGGTAAAACACCGCTACATTTAGCTGCTGCCTGTGGAAGGTTTGTGCTTTTTTTTCTTTTTTTTTTTTAATCGTATTAAAAAAACTTGGCCACATTTTTATTCAATTGCATTTACTTTGTTTGTAGAGTGAAAGCATTAGCTTCTCTTATTAAAGCTGATTCTGCAGCTGCTACATTAAAAGACGATCAGGGTTGTACTGTTCTTCACTGGGCTTGTTATAATGGAAACTCAAATTGTGTAGAATACTTGCTGGAACAAAATGTAATCGATTCGTTGGAGGGTAAATATAGTATTATAATTTTAATTAAATCTTTATCTTCGGATTTATGTTCATATTATTTTACTACTAATGCGTAGGTAATCCATTCTCAGCTGTTCATTGTGCTGTATATCAGGGATCGACGCATTGTTTGGAATTGCTAATAAACAAATTTGGAGGAAAACCAGTTGCTGCTCCAAGAGATGTTCCTGGTGGTCGTCTGCCTTTACACGTTGCAGCTAGTTCAGGATCTGTAGAATGTGCCAGACTTATTTTAAGTTCTGTAGGGCCTGAATTAGCTGGACTCGAGACTCCGGATTATGCAGGTCGAACGCCTCTTCTCTGCGCTGCTATTACGGGTCAATGTAGTGCTATTGGTAATTTTGATTTTGATGAAAAAAGCTTCTTGATTGTACTTACTAATTTTTTGTGTATTAATAACGATTTCGTAATAATAGAATTATTGCTTGAATGGAAAGCTGATGTGCGTGCTGTCGATTGTAACAAGAACACAGCGCTACACTTGGCTTGTGAAAGACAACACTCTGCCGCTGCTTTACTGCTACTAAATTGGATTGATTCGCTTAATCTGAACGGTGAAAATACCTCACAGTCGCAACAACAACAGCAGCAACATCAACAACAACAACAACAACAACAACAACGTATAGCTGTTATTAATATGACCAATGAACATCAAAGAACTCCATTACATTTAGCAGCAAGAAATGGGCTTGTAACGGTAAGCAGCGCAGATTTTTGTAAATTGCAGAAAACTTGATGAAATTTAGTTTTATTATAGGTGACACGACGTTTATTGCAATTAGGAGCAAGTGTTGTAGCTGTTGATAAGGAGGGACTTACTCCTGCATTAGCTTGTGCTCCAAATCCAGCTGTTGCACGATGTTTAGCCACTATTCTTGCTGCACATGGTACATATATATATATATATATATACATATAATATTGCAATTAATTGTTATTTTTTAGAAAAAAATTGTTATTAATAAATGTATTATTGGCACAGGTCAAAATTGGGAAGTTGCACAACAGTCATTGTCAATTCAGCAAACATCAGAGGTATATTTAAATGGTAGAAGTGGTGATTCACAACACAGTTCAGATTCGGAGTTTTACTGACACTAGGAATTTCGTTTAGATCATTAAATAGTAAAAACTTAAATATTGACCAGCTTGCAATGATGAGAGTTAAATATTTTGAATATACTAGGACTATGAGAGTACGCAGGTAAAAATAATTGTGATTGAAAGTTTACACAATGACGGAGATTTACGAGAATAAGCAATTGAATGACGGAAAGGTATATAAATTTAGATCTTATCGATGTATCCAGTTAATCATTTGCAATATTTAATGTGGCTGGACTATGAAGAAAGTACCAACATTAGAAGAGGTGGAATCTAAAGAGAAGTGAAATTTTGTCAACTATAAATGCAATAAGAAATATCAGTATGTTTCCGGAATATATAAATAAATAAATGACAAGAAGAAGAAGAAGAAGCTGGCAACAACGAGCAAAACAAATTGCTTCTTCTTTATATAAAATAATTTTCACGACAGATAATTCAATATATTTGTAAAAATTGTACGTGAAAATTGTTATAAGAACGCATTTTTAAGACGTGACAAAAAATGCAATAATTATTGCAACAAACGAGTAATTCAATATTTAATTTTGTCAATTTGATATAATTGCGAAAGACTTAATAAAAAATTAGTATATTTGTACCCTTGAGTTATTTCTTTTCTTTCTTAGTTCGCTAATTAATATAACTTTAAAAAAGAAACAATTCGATTATTCTAAACTAAGGGGTCTCAGATACCCCAAGATGACAGGTCGGTGGGCAGAGTCACTGGGGTCCCTGACATCCCAAGCTGATAATTTGTCGGTGCGCAGAATGTCCACGGGGTCCCTGACACCCCAGACGATATTTTGTCGGCGCACAGAGTCACCGGGGTCCCTGACACCCCAAGATGATATTTTGTCGGCGGGCAAAAAGGCAACGGGGTCTCTGACACCCCAAGATCGAAGCAGGTTGTACCCATCACTACCTCGAACAAGTGAGTTTCAGGATTTGTTCGTTTTTAGGTCTTATATTTCGCTAGATCCGGTCATACCCATCACTACCTCGAACAAGTGAGTTTCAGGATTTGTTCGTTTTTAGGTCTTATATTTCGCTAGTTGCTACGGGGTCCCTGACACCCCAGTGGTGTAATATCGATATGCAGCGTAACCGGTACCTCGGGGTCTCAGATACCCCGAGTGCCGTAGTGTCGGTAAGCCTAGTGTAATGGTGCTTCGGGGTCCTTGATACCCCGGATGCCAAATGTCGGTATGCAAACAGGGTCACCGATGTATCGGGGTTCCTGACACCCCAAGACGATATGTCGGTATGCAGAGATCGTCACTGGTGCTAAGGGGTCCCTGGCACCCCAGATGCTAGATTATTGATATGCAAAGATAGTCGCCCGCGTTTCGGGGTCCTTAATACCCCATTATGGTATCAGATCGGTATCCAGAGAGCGTCACCGGTGCTCCACTTATGGAGTCTCAATCCATATTAAAGTTTAAACGATTGAAGCATTAATTATAATTATTTATTGGAATTATAATTGGAATTTATAAAAGTTAACATGTCTTCGCAGTTTGATAAATATCGAAGGAATGAATGTACAGAAAAGTTATTTAAATTTTGTTAATAAAAATAAATGATTAGCGAAAATGTTTAATTAAGGCAACTTCCTATTACTTCATGTGTTCCTGATACTCTGGATACATTTCGAGCACTCTCTTGGATTTCTGCCACTTCCAACGACCTCCTTTTGCGTTATGTTTTCCTACTAAAAAGAAGTATTTTTCAGTTCAATTTGAACTTAGTGATTTTATATCAATGTGCTTTCACCGATTATTATTATTTACTTCCCCCTTCTGAACGAATATCATCTACAATAATAACATCTATTTTTTGTTAAATATCGTCTTAACTTAACTTAATGAATGATATTGATCAAAATAGTGAGCAGTAGACAGAGTAGTTTTGCTGAAAAAATAGTATATGTATACGTATATTTAACTTTATCAAATAGGAATTATTTACAATTGACAGAAAGAAATGTCGTATATACAAAACAAATATCACGCAGTGTATAATTTAACAATAACGAATAATTGAAGATATTTATAAATACATATATACATAAATAGTAGTAATAAATTTGTCTGACTAACTGGCATACAAAATGTTATTATCAACATTCTCTCCTATTATTACCGTTTTTTTATAACTGAAGTTTTAGATTAATCGCGAATGTTTATAATTTTTCAAAAACAATATTTGCAGCAATTTATTTACAGTCGCTTCTCGATCATGAATTAGCATACGCTATCTCCTAGACATAGACGCTTATTAAGCAAGAAAAATGATCGGTTTTTACATTTCTCACGATCAGAAGGTTTATACGATATTTGATTGTTCGTAAGAACACATTTGAACAGGATGTAGGAATGTTTGTAATACTGGTAGATCGTTTAATAAACGAAAATGATCGATTTCACGATAAATACTTACTTACATATGTATATCGGATTGTCGATATTAAATTATCACAATGTAACATGTTTATCTCTAACAGACAATTGATCTCTCAATTGAAAAGTTGGTAAGCATTTAAAGCTGATGAGAAATTGATAATAGAAATTTGCAATACATAAATGTATATTAACCTGTTTCGTTAAAAATATACATGTTCCAAAGAGATGACACGAGCAACGTCACGATTCCTGTCAGATTCATTAATATTTATAGGTAATTCATCATTCTTTGCTTTCACTTTATCATCAGTAGATAATTGTAAAGAAAAATTATCGTAAGCGTACGCGTTTGCTACCATGTTGGGATACTTTTCTTCGGAGATCGGGACAAACTTTTGTAACGTAATGTTTTTTGGTTGCACGAAGATACTTGGCAGGATTGCCGGAACCGAAGAAGTATCCGACTTTGGTTTACTGCAGAATGCGCTCTCTATCTGGTCGAGACTTCGACCTCTTGTTTCAGGCAGAATAGTCAAGGCGAATAGAGCTCCTAGGAGAGCAGCTCCGCTAAATATCCACATTATCCATTCGATGCCGACCAACGCGCGTAAATCAGGATACATTTTGATGGTGGCGAACGTTATCAGTTGTACGATACTAGTGGTAATGCCTCCTAGGGGCCCTCTGAATCTCAATGGATATAATTCCGAGGTCATCACCCAGGGTAAAGTGAGGTATCCTATCATCGATGATCCTACGTGCCCTCCTATACAGGCCAGAGACACGATGGATGGCAGTTTGAACCTGAAAAGAAGAGTTTCGAACGGTATTATCATCTCTGATGATGATACAGTTTCAATCGAAGTCAATCGAAGAAAGGGGACAGGTCTAACCTGAAGGCCAGAGCAACGCCTACAGCAGAGATCGTCATTCCTAGGCCGCTAACGAAGGCCAGGAGTTTTCTACCGAAGCTGTTCGCGAGACCAGCACCGGCGATCGATGCGAACAACCTGATCACACCGACTCCAACGCTCGCGGAGTATTCGTTCAAGTCGATGCCGATATCCTTGAGGACGTTCACGGCGTAGAAAAGGATTATGTAGATGCCGGAGATTTGTTGAAACGCGAAGAAAGCGAGTAGAATAAAAAACGGCTTCCAAACGCTTGGCATGTGAACAGCTTTCAATAGACTCTCCTTCTTCTCTTCCCTCTTGTTGTTGGTTTCGCACAATTCCTCGTACTCCTTGTCAGTGGTCAATCCTGGTCCTCGCAACCACAACAGCGACTCTTTCGCTTCCTCTTTTCGGCCTCGAGCTACCAACCAGCCTGGACTTTCCGGGATCATGCTAACCAGAGGGGAAAGTAAAAAAGTTTTCCATGTTGAAAGTAAAAGTTGTTTTCAGTAATAATTACCGTGTTAGCGCCAACGAGAGAATCGCTGGTCCGATGCTGATCGCGGCAGCTCTCTGCCACGTAGTGAACGCTCCTAGCGTGTAAATCATCAAGACACCGAGGGAAACTAATACGGGACCGCAGCTTCCTAGCCAGGCTCGTTGATTCGGTGCTGCAGCCTGCAGCAAACGGTATATATGTACGTATATACGGATAAAAAGGTATATACATATGTTTACCTCGCTGACGTAAAGGTAAAGCCCGTTAGCCATGCCCATACCAATTCCGCCGATGAATCTGCCTACGTATAACATCGACACGTTCTTCGACAGAGCTATCAATAACCAGCCGGCAGCATGCGGTAAGCTGGCCAACGCGATAGCCGATCTTCTTCCAAACCATTCGGCGCATAGACCAGCGATCACCGATCCCAGGGGATTCGATATCACTCCCAAAGACGCGATCCACGATGTTTCCGATTCGTCCGCGAAATTGCTCTCCAATAATTTCGGTATTAGAATCGCGCTGAAACCTTGACCAAGTCCCACGGATATCTGTCCGAAATGAGCCGCCAGTCCTGCGAATATCTGCGAACAAAACGAACCAGTTTTCGATATTCACGATTTCGAGTCACTATATCAATTCCCGCTTCCTCGATGAACCAATTAAGATTTACGTCTGTCGTACAGTCGTGGTACGTGGTCGGAAATCAGTGGTAAGTTCCGCGAACGTGAGCTGAAATAATCAAAGCCAAATCGCGCGTCGCGTCGCGTCGCCTCGTGTTCACGTAATCACCAACGTAAGAGATACTTTTTGGCTGACGAATTCAGCTAGATATCTACGTCATTTGTTTTTAAGATAAAACGATAAAGCCAATCTTTCACCGTAGTAATTTCGATTCGCAATAAAAATATGGAATTTCTTTCAAAACCGTTCAAGATCTCATAATGTGCAAACAGGAGAGGAAACTAGTTTTTCTTTGGAGGTCGAAGCGAAGGTTCGCGTTAGCTCGAAGCAAACGTCGATCTAAAAAGCGTCAGGATCGTGCGGAAAGTCGATGTCTTTGAAGAATCTCGAAAATCGCCCGTTCAACTGACCGACCGCGACCGAATGAACGAACGAACGAACGAACGAACGAACGGAAGGAAGGACGAGACTGGCGACTCTCCCTTCGCTGGCCTCGTTTTCAAAAGAAGCCTGGAAATCGCAATAATTACCGGACAGATTGCAATCGTTCAAATGTGTATTGTTGTTACGCGTACGTACATACATACACTTTTGCAACGGATGCCTCTTGAAACATTTGCGTTCCGTGGTTTTTGCATCGTCGACATTATCGAGTCGTTTGATTTTTCGGTCGCTTTTTCTTTAAAATCCATCGTTAACGATTCACGCGTTTCGTACCACTGTTAATTAAAGACTAACATTCCAATTGATTCGATCGATATTGTACAAATCAATGTTTATCACATCGATATCAGACGATAAGAGAATTTTCAAAGGACAACGAGTTACTTCCGATGTTGAAGAACTTTCCGCCATTACACTTTGTTCGAGTAACTGGGATTAGATTATTAACGCGTTCGCTACCCTACATCTATATGTAATTATAAGGAAATTGGATAAAACAAATTATACAACAGTCTTTCTTAGCCTTCTGTGATGATTTCACACATGTGTTCACACGAGATTATCATTTATTTGTATAACAAATTAATAGATTATTTTTTATTCGTCTAGTCTAGTGCTATACGTAGATCAGATAATTATTGAATTTCATAAAAAATAGAGGGAACGTGATATCAGGATTTTTCATAAAATTCAAAAGTATGCGAACAAATATGTGAGTTACGACGAAAGAATGACAGAAGGTTACGAATACACAGCTGTATTAACACAGAAAATTGTATTATCATTTACGTCACTTGATACGAAAACGTAAAACGCGTTCACGTGGAGAATTCTCGACGATTAACAATTAATTAACGTTGACTTACACCTTTCTGCTGACCGGAATAAAGCAGCTTCCACCATAGGTTTACTTGAGCGATCATCCTGCGCGATCGACGCTAACAGGTATTTGTAACTGAAAATAGGAATAAATAGAAATAAAATGATTCAGCCGAATTCGAACAATTGAATAATGGGTGCCGTTTAACGTAAGTAACACACTCCTGAGTCACGTGAGTCGCAATTTCTCTATTAACAAATTTAGATTTGTTTCATTAAATTTCGCGATTAAGTCACGGGGTTGATTCACAACGCGTGAGAGAAATCTTTTTCCTCTCACAAATATCTTGTCTCTTTCCTTTTTTTTAATTAGATATTACATTATATTACTCCTTTCCTCTAAATATGCATAGGTTAAATGGATGGTGTTGGGAAGGAAATATATTTCGAAAAGTCATAACAGTTCTAGCTATTATTTTTCTTACGTTTCGTGAAAATCTAAGTTGCGTAATGAACATTGCATAAAATAGAAGTAAATTAAAGTTAACGATCGAGTTGCTCAGAAAAATTCAAGTGCAAACAGTTGCATCTTCCCATGGTAATCAAGGTATCAATTATCTTTATATTTCAAACGTAACTTTTTATGATTAATCCATTTTTTAATCCTTCTCGTCGAGAAATAATTATAAAAGTTAACAAGTTCCTCTAAATTATTACCTACATACAATCTTGCTCGCATGAAATACACCGACACGACGCGACGCGACGTGACAAGATCCCCTTGTTTTACCTCTTTGAAACCTTTTTCGATCTTGACTCGATTCTTCGAGTAATCCCAAGTGTTTTTACAATAATCTGTATAAGACACGAAACGTAAGCAGTGTGACACAACCAGAGAACGCTTGCATAAAACACTCTTTATGACCGGTATCGTGCAGAGACTACAATTACAAAGATCGCTGACGTTTCGAAAAGGCTAGAGGAAGGATAGCGCCGTAAGGTTGTTGCACAGATTCGCGCGATATATTCACCAAACGGTCGAAATTATTTGCAACGTTACACGATTTCAAATGAAAAGCGAGCGAACGGTCTCATCCTTTATATGGATTCTCGGTAAAGGTGTCTCTGATAATAAGTTATACTTCAAGAACAAACCATCTTTTGTTTTTTTCCAATCGTAAATATTGCAATATTTTATCCTTTTGCTTACCGTATAATTGAACGACAATCGAACCACTGTCTAAATAAATGATATCATTCTTGATTATTCATCAAATACACCGAGCATATATTTTCACTCGGAGTACAGTGGATCTTTTGTTTTCTTTCTAAATATCGCTCGAATGGTAATGGTAACGCGACTGATATTATTACTAGTTATAATATACTCTTTCATCTTCTTTGAGATATCTAAAAAAACTTAATCATTTTTCATATTAACCATTTTACCCTGGAAAGTTTAGTTTAGTATTAATGAAAGTTCGGTCAGCAGTTATACATATATATACGATCCACGATGGAAGGGTTAACACGTTGACGCCACAGTAGAAGCAGCCACGACTAGTCAGACATACGATAACGTACTTACTTACTACCATATCTACAATATGGAGATTCTAAAATACAGATGACAGATATATGTAACAGATATGTGTAACATCGTTTGCGACGAGACGCGTCGCTACGGAACAATGTTTGAATGATAAACAAATGATTTTATTAGTCGTACATAGATTGAGACGGGATCCGTTTGTTCTAATTCGAGATACATTGCTCTGCAATGGTTTTGTTTTCGAGACTAGCATGTTTACAAACTGTTGCTATTTTTACCAGTTCGTAGCATTTGGCCTCGCGGTAAAATGTTACTACAAAGTTTTAAACGGAAACTAGAATTCAAACTGATTTTAGCTAGCTTTTCAAAATATCACCTACCTTTCTACTTTCGAAAGTTCTATCAAAAGTATTTCCTTCTTCTTCTTCTTCTTCTTCTTCTTTTTTAAACTACAAAGTCCTCATCACGTATTCGATGCCCCATTTCTTCCGAAGAATTACAAAGGAAGAAAGGAAAAAGAGAAACGAGATAATATTTTCACAGTTAGCTCGTATCATCGATTGTCACTTTTAGGCATACACGGTTCTGTCTACTTGGAAGAATGTTCCACGACTGGACTTTACCGCGGAACGATCCAGGAGGAGAAGTAACGTGGATCGGATCGACGATGATACGCAAGTAACGTCGTAAGTAGAGTGAAGTTATTTCGAACGCGATCGTGTCCTCGCCAGGAAGTTTGTACTTCCGCATTAAAATTGTTAGACGCACACGTGTTTCCCAGTCACACCGATTGCTCGCGAACACGCACCAGCTCCGATCTGGCTTTTTTCGCACTCTACACTGAGATGATTTTCGCCCGCGCGTTCGCATTTATAGTCGCGTGAACGCGCCTCTCTCAAAACGACGCGACGACGACGCTTCGGCAAGTCAAAGTGCCCTTCCAGGGTCGTTTCGAGGCCTCCCAGTTTCCCTCAAACTTCCCTCGACACTTGTAGTACTCACCGATCTATACTTACGTTAGAAACTATAATTACGTTCTTCAATGAATCGTTTCGCGATTATGACTATCACCGATCGATCGCTAAAATTTCCTAAATAATTAAATCAGCCTTTCTTGCCGTTCCAGCCTCGAGAAAGCAACCTTAAACAAAACTGATTCAAATTTTAATATTTCACGAAACATTGCTTTTTCTTCGTAATTCGTAATTCGTAATTGCAATATAACGTTACCACTGACAATACAATAGACACGTTTTTACAGTTGCAACTAACAATAAGCCCTATCGCGAACGCGCATCTTTCTAAGAAATCTATATTGTTATAAGTTTTTAAGGAAGATAATCATCGCGTTAGAAGAACGTCCGTTTCTAAAATTATCTAGGAAACATTTTGCATCCAGTGACGAGCTTGCTACCTCGATGACTACACACCTTGTCGAGGTTAACGCTTTTTCAAGGCACCGCGATTCGTATAAAGAAGAAATAAATTTTATAAAGAAAACAAATATATCTACCAGATTTTCGAAGAGAAATCCTGCCGATGAGCGAGTCGGAGTCTGCGATCGAAAACTGAATCACTGCTCCTCGATCATAGTTACGATCTATTTTCAAACGTGGTAAAAGGTACTATTACATTATCTTCTATTCACGACAAAAGATACGACCTCCATGCATGGTGATTGTAAAACGCTGAACGGTAAAGAGCCAACTTTACCAATAACAACAGGTAAGCTGCAGCCCACCTAACTGTGTTTTACGTTTACTCGATGTCGTAAGGTGAGAGATTTATTCAGAAATACCTTTCAATTAAATCGATCGCCTTTAAATCAAGATTAAAAAAGTTAGGTGATCTTCAGAAAATTAAATGATCGAAAAACTTACAGTATTCTAATCTGTTGATAATAATCATTGTTCCATTAGTAAAGAAGTACCTAAAATAATAAACCGACGTTCATTACTCTTTTTACATTTTGTTATAAAGTATAAAACCGATTCTCGACTTTTCTTTATAGATTGATCGTTATTTCTTTGAATCAGAATTGAGTGTTATACGATCACGAGGGCCTTCGTTCTTTGCTTGACCCAAAAATCCTGTGTATGTAACCTGGAGATGCATCTCCGTATCGTAAAATAGGAACCCATCGTTGTAAACTGTGTAACCTCGAATCAAGCCAGACCCATTTTTCTTTTTTTCTTTTGGATCGGTAAAATTCCGATTCTTATTTCACGGCCAACCCACGCACCATACGTAGACATGTATGTACATATCTTTTTTTTCAAGTCGATTCGTAAATATGATATCAAAACACTGTCGACTGAACTTGTAGGTGAAACTGATCGATGTAGCTAAGCGCTTAGCAAAATTTCTTCAATTATGAATCAAAATTAATCAAAAATTTCTGGGGTTTAAAGAGCAGAAAAGTTTCAAATTTGATAAACGGAGATGGACATGCTGGCTAATCGAATGGTTTAATTGTTTACCACAGCCCGTAGCCCGCAGCTAACATCACGGATGCAATGTCAATTGAAAAAGTGTTCTCGATTTAGCCTGAGACCAATTACTTATCCACTATCGTTACTATCATATTGCATACCCTTTTCGATTCGATTCGATTCGATTCGATTCGATTCGATTTCATTCGAGTAATCTAATCTTACCATTACAGATTAATTTATCTTCACCAGAATTGTGCACGCTAATCTTAACATCCTTTTGTTTCGAATCTTTTTGTCATAATTATCTTCTTCTTTCTGTTTCTTGGTTTTTCCTATAAATTTCATTCTTTATTGTTCATCGATATTAATCGAGCGTTTATTTTCAAATTACGTTGACAGTTGTTTGAAATGAAACATTCTTGGAATTCATAAAAGTATGAGAAATTGCATCACATTTATTTGTGGTATGAGTTCATTTAATTTCCAAATTGAACTTAACTAACAAGATGAAAATGTGACAAAGTCTTTGATTAAATTCTTGAAAATTGTTACAGTGCGATACAAAGATAAAGATAACTTATTTGTGGTATGCGTTATTTTTGCAACGAATGTTTTCAAGGTATCGTCAATGCTAACCCTTCTAACATGCCGCGTCGCGCTTGCAATAAATCGTGTTCATTGTTGAATCGTTAATCATGCAATTTTTTCTTTCTTTCTCTCGAGTAATCGTTACTTTTTTGTCGATTTTTCTTTCTTCCATGGCTCGCGCAACATACATACCTTTCTTACCAACAACGATTATTCAGTTATTTGGCTGGTACTCGTTCTTTTGTCTCACACACACACACACACACACACGACAATCGATACTAGAACTTTCCGATATATGTACGTATGAATTTTAATACATACTACAAGTATGCGATCGGCATGCGCCATAGTAGTGTAGAAAATAATCAGTTCTTTTTCTTGATAATTAGCAATCTTGCGAAAAAATGTAAATTACTTTAACGAGGAACTATTCGAATCCAAGTTATCAGCAAGCTGTATCCCAATCGTTCCCAATTATGTATACTTTACGTAACATTACCGTCGACAAACGTTAGAATTAGCTTGATCGCGAATAAATCAAAATGATATTGACAAGCAAAGGAGTATCGTGTAATTAATAATTCTAGTAAAGTTCCGTTCACCAAAATGACGGAAATGAAAGATGACCTTACATCAGGTTAGTAGGTGAGAGTATTCATTAGTTCAACTACTGGATATACATACATACATACATACACGTATTTTATGTTATCAACAGGATCATTTTTCTTCGGAAACCTGTCTTTCCTCTTCCCCTTAGTGACCTTGCCATTGATCGAGCACAATGTGAATGAACGAAAGTCTGACTTGTCTTGGACCAGGAAATAAGTCCAAGGACCTGTTCGACTCGACAAACCGCTATCTCTATGCAAATTACAATTACCCTTTTCGTTTCCGATTACGATTACTATGTATAAAAGACGCAAAATACCTATGTATATTGAATTCAACATTTAGAGAGAGTATTTAATTCGATTTCAATCACGTTTATAACCCTGTTACGTTTCTCTAACTATACGATACGTTTCAATTATGTTAAACACTTGTGACTCACGTTGCATAATGACCGCTTTAGCGAATCTTCTGGTAGATAATCTTTTTATGCTTCGCTCTTTTTTCTTAACGCCATGATCATGACCTATTCGTCGCTCGTACGTATACGATAACATTCAATAGAAAATTAATTATTAAACGGCTCGAATGAATAAGATCCAGAAGGCGAAAATTGTTCGACGGCATTCTTGCGTGGTAAACGATATCACGTAATACTGATGTAATACGAAACTATTCAAACAATAGATTGCTAAGCAATTGCCATAAGAAGTTGAGTGAAATCGAGATAATTAGGTAATCTGTGTCTTTGATTTTTTCGCCTGGAATCGTACCGATGCGATGACACGTTCATCGATAATGTACAATTATTAATAATTATTGGTATTGGTAATTGGTACTGATATTAATTTATCTCCAAAGCGGAGAACTTTTCACTTTGAAAGGAGTTAAATCAACTGTATAAAATGATGAAAATACAGGTAGAAACCGCAAGAGAAGCGTTAATAAGACAGTTGGGTAGTGCAATTACCTTTTCATTTCTGCGCACAAAGCATAAAACACAAAACACTCGGATAATCAGTCTGCTGTAAATTTTTATCCAACAAGTTTTCAGGGACGAAGGGAAAGAGGGATAATTCGCGACGGAGCTGCTGAGGATGTAACTTTAATTCGCGAGTTAATTCTCCTCGACGATTTGAAATACCGGCATTTTATAAACGATTGAAGTTTCAAATTCGAGAATGAAAAATATTTACATTACAAAAATTCTGCTTCTTTATTTTTCACCTGTACGCGAAGGATGATCGTATGATGAGAATAAGCAAGTTTCTCTTGTTCTTCAAAATTGAATTGAAAATTAAGGTTCGTGTATGAAACAGGAAGCGTGAAATAGGTTTTAATTTAAAAAAAAAAAAAGAAAAAACCTCACTAATTCTCACGTGACGAAACGAAATGTTACGCGATACTTTTAACGCGACGATTAAACAGATAAGCATCGACTTGGTGTCGAAGCTGCAAAGGGGTATTAAATAAAAAAAATAATGGAAAAACACTAGAAATTTCTGGAAAAACATACAAGGTATTAGATTTCATTTGATGGTATTATACAACACAGAGATGCATCAACGATACGATACGATACGATACGATACGATACGATACGTAAGTAACTATGATAACGTTACAATACACCACATAATCGCACGTAATAGTTTTTTTAGCTTTTTTTTCATTTCTTTTTCATTCATTTTAAATAGTATATAATAATTTTCGCGGTTCTCGAATACGGGCTCGAATTTGCAAGCTATCGGTCAATAAAAGTACAGTTTTTGAATATAACAATAAAGAAACTCCATTAAACTTGTGCCTCTCCCTCCCCCAAAAGAGAAATACTATATTTCTTATGAAACAATAACCACGACGAATATTCAATGAAGCTTTTAATGCCAACGACGCGACGCGTCAATCGTAATACAATCTCGATGATTAAAAATAAGAATCAATCTTTATAATTGCATAATTATTAC
Organism: Osmia lignaria lignaria; assembly: GCF_051020975.1. Classification (NCBI taxonomy): domain Eukaryota; kingdom Metazoa; phylum Arthropoda; class Insecta; order Hymenoptera; family Megachilidae; genus Osmia; species Osmia lignaria. The sequence continues at coordinate 11,531,227 of NC_135038.1, forward strand.
GTCACTATCGAGCCCTGAATATATGTAACGAATATTACGTTGTGATTAACTTTGCTCTGAAATTAAGATGGAAATCGATCGCGATTCATTTACATTCACTAACAGCCACTGTATCAATTATCATCGATCGATTACTTTCGCGCTCGCGATTGAAACTGCCAAACATATTGTCAGTAGAAACTTTCTAAATCTATGGAATGGAATAAAACTTTCCCCCGAATGGTCATACTGTTTTACAAAATCATTAGGATCATTTAACCATTAGATTTAGATCATTAGTACTCCGCTGTCACGTATATTCTTTCCGAGGACGTACGTATTTTCGTAAGTAGTTGATAGCGACAGGGTTAAAAGATTTGCGTATTTTAATCTCCTCAAATTGCAACGCGTTGCATCATACAGGAAATCTTGTCAATACGTAATCGTTTCGTTGTTTGCAATGATTTGATGGAATAAAAAAATCGTCAATTAACGCATCATTAATTATCTACAATTTTTTCGAATATTATTATGGTATAACTCACGAATTTTACGTTAGTGTAATGCTTACTGATCGTTTGCAAGCGATTACCGTTGTGTTATAACTCTTTTTTACAAAGTTGCCTAGATTGTGTAGGTCGGGAGCGGAAAGGAATACATAATGACGAGAATACGTGAGACACAGGTAATCGACACGGTGAAAAGAGATAAAAAAAAAAGAAAAAAAAAATGAAAGAGAGCAACAATAAAAATCGAAGAGTGATTGTTACGTGAGGAAGTGATTCAAAAGGCGTATATACATATGTATAAAGAGGAAGCGCAGAAATCGCATGTAAGTACTCGTGTAAATCTTCCGTAAGTTCGTCGAGGAAAATGTTGTACAGCATTATGCAAGATACTCGAGTCAACCTTGGCAATGACCATTATGAGTAGTTGCGTTACCACCAACGTACATCGGTCTGTTGTGTCATTAACTTGCCGCTAGAATAATTGTAAGTACATACACGGTTCGATCGTGACAGCCGATCGAATGATCTTCCACGCAGCTTTCCAGCATCTCATGCAAAAAGTTTCGCGAAAAAAAACACCTTCCTTTACTTTGTACTATTTTTTATCACCTCGATATGAACGATACGAAATTTTCCACCTCGTACATACATACGATTCTATATTTATATGCTTGTCAAAAATAACTAAACTGATTATATTATTCTATAACAGTTGCATAGAACTGTACGAGGATTATGTAGATTTTTTTTTTATGTGAATTTTCAATGAAATTGATTTTTAACCGTCTTCGATTGTGTTCGATTAGGAGTGATAAAATATATCGGAATAGTTTGATATTAATCTCAATGGCATAAGATTACGCGTTTACTCCGAGTTTCTAATCAGTAATCTAATCTTTAAGAGTAAACATTTTATTGAAAAATTCCTACGTCAATAAAACCTTCCTCTTTGATTCGAACTGGGATCACCAGTTGTGGGCTGATGGTAATACAGGTTTCGAAGATCGGTACGATTCTCATTATCGGTAAAGGCGTGCTCCTTTTACCTACACCTCATTAAAGTAGTACTTACAAACGGCATTGTAAAAATTCATACTAAAAGACAGTTGTTGACTTCCACCGAATCTGAACTACATACGAACAGTTTTTATTCAGCTTTCTATTCAACAGCTAATAATTGTATAACTTAGTTTCTACAACATTTGGTTGCACTATGTATACAAGTCAACTGTAATATACTTTAACGAATTACGATGCACTTTCTTCGTCCAATATTTTCCTATACTCTTTTATGTATTTAGATTTCATAGATCTCTGATACGAGTAAATTGGATAATCTTGATGATTCCTTATGTTCTCTACAAATTGGATTTCTAGCCATCGAAGCCTCTTTTTTGCCTCTGCAATGTCTAAATAAGCAAGATACTTTTCATATTCTTGCTGTGGATTTGGAAATACGTATCTTGCAAGAAATCTTGTAATGGGTGACTATAACAAAATGCGTCATCATAGAATTAACTTTTTATCCAACTTATGTTCTGAAATGTTCTCCAAGTATATCCTTACTCTATAATATTCCCATCGTTGCGGAGTATAACCTTCCGGTATTTCTTCTAACGTCGCCGGGCCTATGAACACGTTTGCATAGAAAATAATCAGAGCGACGGGTATGGCACCCACCAAAAAATAAAAGTGAATCCAATCCTTAGTTTTATGCCACTGCCAACGACTTGCAACTATAGGCATTGTTCGATGTTCTGACATACATCTTATACTTCCTACGAAGGAAGAAATTACATTAACTTACAGCTATTACATTGAATTATTCTAAAACCCATACTGACACTACTTTCCAAGTACGTTCATCTATCCTTCAAATTATAACCTTTATTTTGTAAACGAAGTCTTAAGATATTACAAATGATTGTTAATCTTGATTAAACGACAATGAAATAAGACTTTTTTCCTGTCATTTCATCGAGGCAAAATGAAACAGACGAAACGGATATATCAGAGATCACTTAAATTCGTTATTTTCGAACGTTGCGTAACAAAACACTGTCGATTTTCAGGAAATTCTATTGTCCATGAAACTGGCACAATTGTTTCTACCTGTTTGTTTTTCAAATATGGAACTATTCTTATTCAGCAGTTTTCTCAATAATCCATTGGTTTGTGACAATTTATTATTACTTCCAAACAATAATCTACTCAACACTGCCATTTTATTTGGGAATTTTATTGAACGGAAAAGTGCATTGAGCGCTGTCCACACTTGTACCAACTTGTACGTGCTTGTACATATGTAGATAAGATGCTGTACGTACTTATCGACGGCGCTGATTTCATTGAACCGCGAAATTTGAAAAAATTAATTAATATTTGAACGAATACACGTGCCTGCAGCCTTTCTATTTCCATCGACATTAGCAACATTTCTAATTTATCAGAGTATTCTTTTATTCATCAAAATACGCCCTATGTTCCAAATTTATTTTGAAAGAGCCTTTTTATACTATAAGACAGTGCAAAAAATAGAAGAAAGATTTATTCGTGAAATCGCGGTTTATAAATAACGAACAGAAGAAATTCGTACGGAGCTTTCGCGAAACTATGTAATATTGTATAAACGTATGTTTAACGTCGACGATGTTGGGTCAAGTGAGTAATTGAACTCGAGAAACGATTCTAAATTACAAACACTCGTCAATCCTCGTGATCGCGTTCATGAAAAAAGAAAAACTAAAACTAAGCGCACAGTATCAATTAATTCTCTCACAAACGGAAAGAACGAAATTTCGTCTGATTTATTTATCTTTAATTTCGTTAATACGTCGACTGCTTTAATAAAAATAAAGGATTTTTTATCATTTATATTATTAAACTCGGGCAATTTTGAACTTAATTTCCGATCTAGTATTATCATTAAACATCATATTCCACCGAACGACAATTTCGTAATATCATTGATAAAGGAACTTTTAGCGAACACATTGTACAGAGCAAAGTACAATCATAGGCCTCGAACAATCCCGATCAGTGGTCATACTCGAGCATTCAATCTGTGTATATGATACTGTGTACCATTCAATCAGCATATCGATCGTAACGATTGAAACTAACTACTTACTCGCATCGAGTTGCTGTAAATTGTAAATGTTCATTTTACAAACTATTTTCGCCATTGTACACTTTAGGTTCACGTTCACGTTCTCATTTACGTTTAGTTGAAACGCATCATGAATCAACTGATTTGCGATCGTCAAAAATATAATAATAATAATAATAATAATAATAATAATAATAATAATAATAATAATAATAATAATAATAATAATAATAATAATAATAATAATAATAATAATAATAATAATAATAATAATAATAATAATAATAATAATAAATGTCTCGTTATCAGTACCAGTTGGCAACGTCGTTTAACGTTTCCATTGAAAGTCTTATTTTATACCATCTGCACGTGGGTACAGACTTTGCAATGTAATAATCCCTTGTGCATTTTTTATCTTTCATAAGACTAGGTATTATGTCAACAGAGACAAAAGTATTTTCTGGTTGATTAGGTACGAAATTTAAAAAAAAAAAGAGAGAGAGAAATGAAGAATAAAGAGGTTGATTACGAGCGCAAGGATAGATACACCTACCGATTCGGAGACGACCCTGAAGAAATGGGTTAAAGATCGTGGAGGAGCCATTCTCTCCCCTGTGTCTCTATGTTTGTTACGTCCCTTTTTCTACTCGCGGTTTTACAAAGATAAAACTTTGATGCAAAATTTATTACATGGTGCACCATGTAACCGTGAACCACTGTCGGTTGTCCACGTGATTCACACGCCTCTAGCCCGATTGCCGTTTTCGTAATACACGCTGCCGTCCACGTGAACTCGTACGTGCTTCGTACGTTTGTTATCATCTCTTAAATCATACTTTGTCGTATTATTAATTTTTGTCAAAATCAAATCGATTATCAAATCGGTCGAACGATTCAGGAACAATACAGCGTTGACTTTTCACCAAATTTTCGCGAGCTTTCAAATTTACTTTGGAAAGAATTCTCGTCAGTCTAAATTTTAAGTTATGTAATTCAGTAAGTTTTAGCGGTATAATTAAAACAACTAATGTTGGGTTAGTCGTTATCATTCTAAATAGGATATGTTTTAGACAACGTTTCTTTCGGTGGTTTGTCGTGAAACACCCACTTGGAATCGAGCTGAACGTCGTAGCCTTACCAACCATCACACTATTGATTAGACAAAAAAGAAGACAGAGACAGAGCTTGATTTTAACAATCCTCTTGCTTTCATCTGCTTGCTCTATACTCTTTAGCTACCTTAAATACAACATTCTTAAGTTTATCGTAAGATCTTTACTGTCCTAAATAAAAGACGAGAAAAGTAATATTTTTTTAACAGTAACAACAACAACAACAACACGCCTACTACATGAAATGAAATAAAGGATGGACACATAAACTGATGTTATAAATGTTATACTGTCAGCATGATTCATACTTTATTGCTTAGGAAACAAACTTAGTGGAGCTTTGCAATGGAATTATCTTTAGTATAGGCAGAAGAAAAATGCTATCTGATAAGCTGCAAAATGAAGATTTTTTTACACGCAGCATTATGTTTGTTACGATTATAGCAAAATAATAGTACAAAGAGAAAGCCTAACGATGGATTTACAAAACAATCACATATTACAGAATTAAAGAAAAATACGGAGGTTAAAATACATCGAGCGAAAGTAGCCCATTCGTTTCATGCCAATCGATATCCATCCACGTAATATCTCGTCGAAGCTTTTAGTCTAAAAGAATTTGTTCGCAATTCGATAAAGAAACAATTAAGAATTCTCTGAAAAGAAATATGACCCGTAATCAAATTAGAGTATTGAAAATATTCTTCTTCCATGTGAGAAATGCGATAATACACTTCCTCGTACGTTTCGACGAAGCCACGAGCTTGATAATTGATCGTGTCGTGTCCAAATAAAAAGGTCATCGTTCTTCTTAACTACTCTGTTTTACATTCAGCTACATTTCCTGGATATTGTAGCCCCCTAATTAAAATATTCTTACCAAGTATCGTTTGGCAATCAAAGTACGTTAATAAAGACAATGAAATGTAATGATTTTTTATGAAACTTTCATTTTGAAATTGATATCTTATGACATAATGGAGCAGAGACTATACCTATCGCGATAGGCAATATATGTATGTATGTATGAAGTTAATGAAAATGTTTTTGGCGAGTATAGTTCGTTGGTGGACGAAAAAGGGATAAATTGGTATAGTTGTCGCCATACCAGGAGGGAAAAGAGGCGTCGCGCGTCGCGTCGAGTACATCGAGAAGCGGCAAGCGGCCTGGCGTTCTCTCGTTAGGTTTTAGTCGCGTTCCGGCCATCGCGCATTACACGTCGCGAGGCGTTCGTAGTCGAACGAACGAGGAGGCTCCTGCTGCTCTTGTGGTGTCACGAGAACAGAGGAAAAGGAAGAGCAAATACTTTCGTACGTGTTCTCGCCCGTTTTCATCCAATTTCTCGGCTGTTTTCCCCGAAAGCCTAACCAAAGAGACCTACATACATCGTATATCAACGCGTGGAACAACGAAAATTTCAAATCGTCAAGGTGAGTGGATTTCTTGCCCTTACTCAATCTATACACCACTCTATTTACCAAATATTTATTACCGGCTTTGTTTTCTTTCAATTCATTTAAAAGCAAGTAATAACTAAGAAATTCTTTCATTTTTCATCAGCAGAAAGAAGGAATTTCCATTTTTGCTTTTCTTAAGAACAAGAATAAGAGCAAATTTGCTGAATTGGATTTGATTTGAAACGATTGAGCCGCGGTTCGAGAACAATCCGCGTAAAAGGTTCAAGCAAGTTCGCGTTCTTGAATGTTTCGCAGACTTTCTGAAATAGATATTCGACGCTGGTGAGCCTATTTCGACACTCTGTCCAGAATAACAAATTATAAGTTAACTCGTAAACATTACGGGACAGCAGAGTTATTCATGCTAAATTAGAATTAGGGTCTAATATCGCCATGTAGTCGTCGAGCATTATCGTCAGTTTCATCGTCAGGCCCTGATATAATCGTGCTACGCTTCGTTCAAGTAATTAGTATGGAATTAACAGCGTGTGTGTAGTTCACTGGTCAGTTTTACTCGAACCTATAGATCACGGATTGAGCCGATTTTCATCGTTCGACACCGCGACGGTTACACTGTTCGTTCAGATATCTCGTTGTTAATGGATGATGTTAATGATGATTTAATCGTGTAAATGACGTGATTTTAGCTAAGCCGCACCTGTGCTCTGCTTGAGAGTCGACTTTACTCTAACGCAAACTTGATTTTGTTATTCGACCTCTGACCAACCTCACCACGTACAATGCTTCGCTGTTTTGCATTTCAACAAAAGATCGCGATTTCCGGATTCGAACGTATCGAAACTGATTTCTTGTGCCTGAATATCACTTGCTCGCTATTTTCGATCACTCGAAATATTCGAAATATTCGAAATATTCGAAAGAAGAAGAAGAAGAATCCTAGAATATACTTGAGAGTATTATTACACAGTAATCTTGATACTTTAAATCGACCGTAGATCGAGCACGATAACGAACACTCGTAAAAATAAGGAGTCTGAACAGCTTATTATATCTCATTTTCATTAAATATCAGTGGTTAATCAATGATAATTAGTCAAGCTGTGGAAACGCGAAACACAGTTTCGCTATTAAACAATTGAAGAAACTTTTGATGAAATCACGAATACTCCTTACGATTAGTTGTAAGGAGAGAGACAGACAGACACGTGATTAAGTTCAATATGTGAATCGTTGACGCAATTTATCGTGCAAAGCCCTTATCGATCGTGATTCATTATCGATAATCGTATCGGACGTAATGGCCGATTCTACGAAACGACAGCGGGTACAACAACGACCAAGAAAGTACCATCAATTTCTAAATACAGAGCCGTCTGCTTCGGTTTCAGATAAATCTTAATCCTTTTTCGCTAGTACGATATTTGCTCAAATTAATGGACTCGTTAAAATGTGTCGGTTAGACATTTTATCCCCGCAAAGATGGAAAACATATATGTATACGTACATGACGAAACAATATCATATTTGACTGTTTGCAATTTACGCGAAGGTAATTATTTGAAAGGTAACTATCAGCCGCAGGAGAAAAATCCGTCTTACGTCCGACATAGAAAGTTAGTGTCCTACCATGAACGCTATTTCAATTGCAAAATTACTATATCATTAAGTATGGTATTCCACAGTCTCCTTCGAAACGTATGCTCGTGATCAGTGTGCACACTCCGGGGACAGAATGTGGTAGATAGCTACTACGTGTGTGTACGACGAATTATGCAAGCTAAGTAACCTCCTCTTCCTCGCGGTGTTCTATCACCATCGTTTCTTTCTCTCTCGAAAAAATATTATTCTCGTATTCGTTTTCAACGAGCAATATACAAATTTACTCTACAATTAGGCGGCAACAAAATAATTTTTTTTCTTATTTTTCAGACTGTAAGATGGTGACGAAGCGCGACAGTTTCAGTCTGAGTTGACGAGGGTTCTTTCTAGGAGAGGTCTAGAATTGATTAACGCGTTAAGCGAAGAAAGGGAGAGAAACAACTTAAACTATATTCACCATATTCACAAGCGCGCGCACACACACACAGTAGCTGTTGCATTAAGAAACACAAAGAACCATCATGGATCCATATTCACTCAGGTTAGTGTCAATTCAGAATATAACAGGTGTATGCTACTCGAATTCAGAAGATTATCAAAAGAAAAATAGGTGAAAAGAAAAAAAAAATGAACAAAAGATATGAAACTTATCTGTAAACGTCTATCATAGGTAGCATCCATCAAACTCCTGAACAGGTTTTCGAACCGTTTTTCCCCTTTGTCCCGATGCTTTTTGCTGCTTCCTTGCTCCTGAATGATTTCCACAGGACATCGAAGGATCCCGTTGATATAATAAATCCAGCTTTCTCTTCTTCCCATCTTGCCTTCGATTCCCATTGTGACCTATCTACGAAGGGTAAAAATGCTTTATGTTATTTGCTGCTTTGGAAAAGAGGAAAAAAAAAGAGCTGTTATAACATTCGGAGGATATGAAATTTCTTGCTCGACGTTAAATAACGATTTAAAATATGAAATATGAAATAGTCAATTTGAAATTGTCAATGTTAAAGGTTGGATAGGTGAAACGAATAGTAATCGAACGACGCGACGATAAAAGTAATAGTTTGACGCGCGTAACTAGTTTACTGCTCGTTTCTTTTTTTAATCGAGAGCTACAGTTCGTGCTTGCGTCATTGCTACACGACCGGTTGTGCTATTGTTTATCGAAAAGTGGTTCTCAAAGCTACGATGCGACTGAAAGCGACAGAACGAGGTAAACGTAAAACGATCGGTTTTCTTCTATTTCATAATACGTTTAGGAAAGAAGAGAATTCAGACGGTGACGACATGTCTTAAAAGTTATTGTAATTCGTTGACCGTCCTCGGGATCTGTTTTCGATATTCGTACACGCGGTGACGATTTTTAATGTACGCAAATTTTTGAAAGCGTCCTTCGACCGTCACGATTCCATGTTTTATTAACGAGTTTAACTGTGAAATAAATAGAGCGATCAAAGCTGATCTCGGATGTTTCAAGGTGCTATTCCTTCTTCTTCTTTTCTTGTGAAAAGAGGGCCATATAAAAAGGTAAAGCGTACAAGCTCGTTCGAGAGAATAACAGGAAGACTCCGAGGAACCAGTTTTGCTAGAGTTAAATCGTGCCTGTATAATTTATAATCTGCCGGTTTTGTTTTTACCGCAAAACTAGGATCAACGTTTTAATTGCGATACCATCTTTCCTTTATTTAACACTTTAGTGGCTCTTGTAATTCCATTTTAACTTCATTATTAATACAATTGTTTCTTACTAACGAGACATCGAACGAGAAAGTGAAATTCAATTGACATTGCGACCAAGCTACATATATGTAGTTGTGTTTACGAATAGCAAGTTCAATTTTGAAAATTAACCTTTGTAACCTGTTCCAACTGTAAAGCTAATTTGATGAAAGCGACGTAATATCGAGAAAACTTGTAAACACGAAGCGAGCGAGTTAATATTTAAAAGTCAAACAGATTAACTGTACGTTGATGAAATTGCTATGGGTTCGCTAATCAATCGAACTTCTTCTTCCTCTTTTTCCTTTCGTCGCATCGCGTTAATGAGATCAACCGTTTGTTAACACTTTCAATGTCGTATGATTTATCCGTTGGGAAATTAGACTTATCTAACTGTAAATAATTTTATCAAAACAAGCAAACTTTCGTGTAAATGATTCAAATACATCGTATGTATCTAATTGTAATTAACATCTAACGGTATCGTAGAAAAAAGGAGAAAAATGCAAACTATTTTATCATCGTCTGATTGTCAGATAAGCTTAAACCTACTTATTCGTATCAAGTACAAATAATTTCATCAATTTCTTGATCCTCTTAGAACCGGTAAATTCTTGATTTCATTACCTATAATGTCGCCAGACACTCTGTTCTAACGTGTAAACAAACAGAGATTAGAGAAGATGTCAGGTGTTGCAAAATATACAGACAATTTACAAGTGTCGTCGTTTCGTTTCTATTTACTTTATCGGTTAACCTAACGTCGTTCACTAGTAGTCGATCAGGGATTTCAAATTTTCCTCCTCTTTCGCTACTAATAAGTAAACTCATTGACCACTGATAATATGATCCGATATTTAGAAAAGTATAAAAATTGAAATAAGATTTAAAACACTCGACGTTCGATAAAGAGCCGAAAATGGTGAAATTCAAAGAGCAGTTTTCCCCAAAACTCATCGAATGTCGTATTTGCCGCTCAACATTCTAAGGCCAAAGATGCCAGCGCTAAATATACATATACGTACGTCTATATACACATCTAAATTGGTACTTCTATTCTTAGAAAATGTTTAATACGATTAGACGAGTAGGTATAGTTTTTTTTTTTCATGTGACACGAGGCGCGTGACTACGCGCAGTTTCATGCAATTGTACGAGAATTCAATTCATTGTGTCGATTATCATAACGAGTTGGTTGTTATTTGTTAAAGGATAGTTGATAGAGTAAGATCAAACACCGTAATTAATCTTATATTTACTGTGCACATGTACGACTCTGCCAGCATATACACGCAGTACGTAATCGCTCATATTTTAAAAGTGTTTCATAACGCTTCAGAGGTAAACGAAGAGAACACGGAAATAGCGAAAATAGTGAAAATAGTGAAAATAAAATAATTTCGCTGTTATAATTAAAAAAGAAAAAAAAAGCCTAACTATACAAGTAGGTAACATTGTGTGTTGTTTAACCTCTTCGTCATTATGTTAACAATAAGTAAGTACTTAGATAAATCCCCAATTAAGATTTCGACGTGTAACTTATTAAAAGTTTGTATAATCAGTCAGATGAAAAGACAATATCGACGATTGATCGAGGAGAAAATCCTCGAATTAACTCAGTTAATTCCTCGCCACTTCGTTAAGTGAAATTAAACCTCTTAACAGCTCAGCAGAGAGAAACAATGTTCAAACACGAGTGTGTTTGTTAAACGAGATGTCGTTAACCTTGCGTAGAAATGAAATGTTACTGTATATATTATTGCTTTAATTCCCACAATCTCTCATTAAAACGCGTCTGTCGCCTACTGTTCCCCCCGGCTGCCTGGTCATCGATCGATTTCACTTACATCGAGTTGTTGCAATAAATCGCCAGCTGCTATAAATCTATTCGCAATTACCGATGTAGACATAAACATCACGCGTGCTCGATAAGCTCTGATTCGCGTGATGTCACCGTTACGAAAGATAATCGTCGTGAAATTATACTTTTGACACGGCTCTTCGACAAAATCATTCTAATCAAGTCTCTTCGCCAGACTTGATTAACGCGTCAAAATCACAATTTTTATTTATTCTGTGTAATTATTGTTTATTGTCAACCCATTTATCATAGCCTTTTCTCCATAAAATGTAGATAAGTGCTTTATTCAATTTATTTATTCAAACTAAAAGAGCTTATGAAACGAAAACTCACGATTGTTAACACACATGTGGCGATAATTTCTGGCAAGTAATCGAAACGTCACATATATACGTGACGCGCTGATACCAAATGTGTTACATACTTTGAGAGACAGAGAGAGAGAGAGAGAGAGTGAAAAAACGCTTTATCATGGATTGTCTCACATGTTACTACGAGTTGCCTTTTCTGTTAGCCTTGAAATTGACAAGGAAACAGAAATGTTCAAGTTTGTCCGTCTTTATAAATATTTATGAGTCAAGATGTAAAAACACCTTTCTCTCGCCTATTTGACCACTTGATAGCTCGATCGAAAAACAACAAATGAATTTTATTTTTTAGCGTTGAACGCGAGGCTTCGAAGAATATTGAGGAAAATGAAAGAGAATGCTTCAAAGATGCGATCGTGTCGAGTAGAAGTCTCAACAAAGGTTTCGTGGAACCTACGAAAATTAGAAATGCTTTACCCGAGGTTTGTACAATATTGTTCGAGGAATATTTTCGATACAAGAATTTGTAAAATGAATATCTTTCATTGTCAGATCTCATCGTGTATCATAGTCGCGTCATTCCACATATCAGTCGGATTGGCCATGGCGTATTCAGCGATTCTGATTCCTCACCTTGAAGCCGAGGATGCGGAACTGCACGCTACTAAAGAACAAACTTCCTGGATCGGTAAGTAGTTTCGTACGTCTAATAAATTCCATATCGTAGCTGAGAAGTTTGAAATTGAATGTTTCTAGCTAGCGTGGTGGTAATTTCTCCTCCGCTGGGCGCTGTACTCGGTGGTTTTCTCATGGAGACTGTAGGAAGATTGAGAACTCTTCAATTAGGTTCTATCCCTTTTATCGCTGGCTGGATTCTTATAGCACTTTCCACGAATATCCCTATGCTCTTAACTGGTAGACTGCTAGCTGGTCTAGCAACAGCACTAGCTACCTCGCCAGCGATCGTCTACATCACCGAAGTTGCAAGACCGGAACTAAGAGGATCCATGATATCTTTTGGCCCGACTCTCGCCTCATTTGGCATGGTTCTTTCGTATTTGAAGGGTGCGTACATTCACTGGAGACTGGTAGCCTGGCTGAGTATCGTATATGCCGTAGTGCCGATCGTTTTGGTGCAAATGTTCGTTCCTGAGTCGCCTGTCTGGCTGGTTTCAAAAGGACGACTGGAGGAAGCGAAGAAAGCCTTGGATTGGTAAGAAATATGTCGTGGCGTGGAGAAAGGAAAGCAAAGACCGCGTGCTACGTTGAAACGTATCGTTTGCAGGCTGTACAAGTGCGAATCTAAGCAGGGGAAAGTATCCGCAGCCGAAGCACAGTACATAACTATCGTGAAAGAGAACGAGATCAAATTGAGCGAGCAAAGGAAAAGCAAACACGGTGGTGTATCCACAAAATTGAGAGGATTCTTGAAGCCTACAGGATGGAAACCTATCACGATACTCTTCTTACTTTTTTCGTTTCAACAATTTTCGGGCATCTACATAACCCTCTTCTACGCCGTTACTTGGTTCCAAGTAAGAAGACGAATAATTTTCAATTTTTAATCACATTTTTTCAAAGCTATCCGATGATTGTTATCGTGATACAGGAAGTGGGCTCGGGTGTAGACGAATACGTAGCCTCGATTCTAGTCGGTGTAACTCGATTTCTCTGCTCGATGGTAAACACATGGCTGTTGAGACGATACAAAAGGAGAGCCCTCTGTATAATCTCTTCGTTGGGTATGGCGCTTTGTATGACCGTTTCCGGTTACTTCACCTATCAAATTAAATCAGGCGATCGCTCCGGATACTGGGTACGCGCATTGCAATTTCAATTCGTATCACAATTCCAACAAACTGATATCAATTCTTTATTTATTCATCAGGTTCCAGTTGTTTGTCTGCTGCTTTACGTTTGCACATCTATGGTCGGTATGCTAACCATTCCTTGGACCATGACCGCTGAATTGTTCCCTACCGAGATACGGGGCATCGCTCATTCCATCAGTTACTCCATTGCCAACTTGTTGATGTTCTCGGCTCTACAAAGTTACAGAAGTCTACAAAGCTTCCTCGGTGGTACGTAAATACATTTTCTTTCTTTCTTTCTTTCTTTCTTTCTTTCTCACATTTCTCCTTTTTATTATGTATATATGTATATTATATGTACATTCTAGGATCGTACGCCGTCCAATGGTTCTTCGCCTCCGTCTCGATAGGAGCTGTTGTTTTCGTCTGGCTGTTACTTCCAGAAACTCACGGCAAAAAGCTTTCAGAGATCGAGGAATACTTCCAGAATCATTTCTTAGCGGTTGGAGCCGAATCGAAAACCCGGAAACGACAGGCGCAAAGGCGGCGACAACGAACCGAGAAATCGTCCGCCACGGAGCCACTAAATCCAAGAATCGTACAGAAAGTGTAAAACCTCTTTTCTATTCTCTACGGCTGGAATCGCGACGAACAAAGACAGTTCCTAACTTCCGAAAATGTTATTCAACTGTACGTATTACGTACCTTCCATTCGATGCACGACAGATGCACCGAGATAATATATTTAGTTCAAGTCTATCTTCTTATCCATTAAACCGCGAAGAAAAGATTTCTTTTATACGAACGGTATATACCTTAAAGTTATTTAATATCTGATCGTGAGTGTTGTCGATAGTCTATCGAAAGTTTATCGTAAGTAACGTAAGTAACGTAACTAACAGTGTTACGAAACAGTGATCCATCATTTTCTATACAAACTTCACCCATATGTGAATTTTCGCGAGCAGAAGATCAGTGTAGTGTTTCTTAAAAAGTCAAAGTAATAAGAAGGGAGATCGATAAGGGGAATTCGTGTAAGGCAGGCCTACATAGTTAAGGGGGCAACAGTAACGGGCAGAACAAACCTTCTTACTACTTAATCCTATTTTCTTTCCTTCGTTAAAATTTGTAAAAACATTCTTCCATGTTAAAATCGAATTCTCGTCACATGGCTGTTGCCCTTAACAAAATAGATAAGTGCCCGTGGAGTTGAACAGAAAATTAGATTAAGCCTGATTTAATATAAACACTTACGATTAGAAAGAAGAAGAGCAACAAAGATATCTATGAACGCAACACTACTCTTTAAAAAGTTTATCAAAATTGCAACAAAAGTCTATTTGATACATTTCGATGAATAATGTACAATGAGATGTCCACCGTTTACCTATTGTTATATATTTCATAACTAATTTACTTTTAATTCGAGTTAAAAAAAAAGAAAACAGCCTTGAATGAAAAATATTTGCGCGTACGAAATTGCACGTGTGCGAATGTGAGTGCGAAAGTGTGCGTGTAGAAAAAAAATCGATAGTACGCATAATATGCGATTACTAACGTAACGTTGCGAAGATAAAGAAAAGAAAAGAAAAGAAAAGAAAAGAAAAGGAAGCAAGTTTCTACCAAAAACTATAGCAAACGATTCTACACACTAGATACAAAACAGTATTATACGTTGATCTGATACCGCCTTCTGTAAAAATAATTACGGATGGCTGTAGAGGAAGACGATAAAGATTCTTCGTTCGGGAACACAAATCTTTCTTTACCACGCGCTAACGTGTTTCCCAAAACGTTGTAGATCGTTTTAGAAACAGTATCTGTTTCTAAGATTTGCCGTTTTCGAACAGGCATAGCATTCCTTTTGGAAATCAACTTAACTTTACTGTGATTTAAACACAAATATTTTCAAAGCAAAATTGCACGAGACGAAAGAGCAAATAGTATGTATTTTCAACAACAACAACAACTACCAACTGCCCCTTCAGATTTTTAATATTTACAATAAAAATCTGAAGGGAATATTTGGATAATTATTATTATTTTCTTTGTTAATTATTCATTCTGTTTTCTTTGCTGAGCATACGATTCAAACGAATATACAAACGATATTAAAGCGCAGGCGCTACCCCGATGCTACTCGAACGCCATGTATCTATCGATTCGTTTAATTTACGGACTCGCTACTTAAAACAGATACTTAAACGTTGCAATCACCATCTTTTATACACAATCATTTCATTACGTTCAAAAAGAATCAATTATAGCTATACCTTTCTTTTAGTTTGCAATATCACTTCATACCGCGATTCGTCTTCTCATATCTCACTTTTATAAACTATTTACACATAGCCAAGTTACCGGTCAAACGCACAAAATACTTTTTACCAGTTCATTAACCGCCACCAGGTCGCGGATCTTTTGCCGCTGACTAATCAAAAATACTTCTAATAAGATGTGATTATTGACCAGATAATGGACCAGACTAAACGTCCATCTGTATCGTTAAGTTTTCGGCCGACATTCGATTTTTATCGAAAGTCAGCTTGTCCGTAAAATCGTTGCGTTGGAAAACGTTAACTTATAGAAACATAACCAATCTCTCGATGATCGTTATTATAGCAATCGAAAGGGAATGAGCTTAAGATTAAAATTAATTACTTATGTACAATTAGTAAGAGAGAATATATATGTATGTACGTATATTATGCACTACATTTCGTTTCGTTCGAGATCGTTGAAAAGATATTGTACGTTATATGTATATGCATCGAGATTATTGGTTCGGCAAGTGCCTTTCGTTTTTGTCGACTGCTTGATGATATTTTACAAAAATGAGTGTGCGTGAATATGCGAGCAGAGTAGAGTCTATATAAAACATATATACTTTGTATCGTGCTATACAACTTGCTTGTATTCCGTAAACATACATCTGTATGTATACAGAAATATACGCCTACGCTTGTATGCGTACACGTACTACTGTCAAATTTCATAAAATGTTTCTAATAAAATTGTATTTTTGGAAACCACAAACTATACTAAATGATTTTTACCTAAAACCTTGTGTTTCAAACATGCATCTTTTCAGGATCAAGGAAATATCTGTAACAAATAAGAAATACAAATTTATGTAAAGAAAATTTAACCAACAGTAATAAAATGATAATTAACAAATAATCGAGCTTTATAATTTATGCAAAATATTTGAATAGGTAAACTGCGCGTACCTGTGAACTACCCGTACAAGAGGACGCCCTCGACACGTCTTATTACTACTCTCATTGTGCATTCGCGGCATGAGTAAAAATTTTCAAAATAGACACTACCTTTCGACTTTTCTTTCTCCTTTTTGCACTTCCCACACTCGAAAGCCAATTTAATTTAATATCTAAAGATAATTTAACCTTACCTGTTGCAGACACGTGCAAAACGAACGAAGCTTCGAAGAGGACTGATGCACTGCACCACGCTCCGCGCACCACGCGTTTACAACGATGAATGTGATTGGTCGAAATGAGAGGACGCTATAGTGGGACGACCAACCACAGTTACTGGCAGAAGTTTCCAACTGCTTTGAAACTTTAATACTAGAATAAGGGAAAGGGGTTCGTTGAAAATTATAGAGGCTACATTGAAATAAAATCAAGATTACTTCAAGATGATTTCAATTTAAAGTACCAAAGTATAGGAAAGAACAAAGCGTTAACAAGAAGAAGTCGATTAATAAGCTTTTCATTTAATAAATACTGATATAAAAAACCTCATCAACACTTTGACCGCTACCACTCTGGCCAATTATAGACAATTTTACTAAACAGCTAATAGAAAAAGTCAAGTATTATCAAAATACCAGACTATATAAATTACAAACAGAATTAATATTTAATGTAACGTTTCTAGTAGATCTAAATATATCAAAGTGTTGACAGACTTTCAGTAGCTCTAAAAAGCGTTAACACATTATTAAGTTAATACACAATGTGGCACGGACACTGATGTAGAAATTCTCAGTATAATCCTTTACGAATTACAAACAAACGATAAAGAAACAATTTAACGTATTAGATTAAAATCACGTAGCCTGAGGAGTATCGCGTCGCAATGCAAAAGTGGCAAGTGTCTCGATAATAGGTTGCAACATATTTCATTACCTACGTTGTTTTATTATCGTACACGCGTTAGAGTAAGTATAATAATATAAATCCTGTTAATCGATGATAATGCTCAAAAACTTAACAAAACAAGCATTTCCATTCTTCTTAGAGACAGTCGCAACACCACGCAGGGTCCCAGCAGTGCCAAGGGTCTGCATATTCTTTCTTTCTTATTTTCTCAGCACGACCAAAACGCTGCAGGCAGTGACGGTGAGCTACCTAATCCGTAATTAATATTACATTAGGTTCTACATTATTCGATAATATTATGTATGTATGTGTATATATATACACGATCCGCACACACCAGGTCAAACTCTACACTGTTTTTATAAATAAGAGACAACGACGAATGGATTACGAATAGTATCATACCGATAAACATAAAATATTGAAATATCATATACCGGACACAAACTGGTAATATATCGCATACCTCTATGCATTTACCTTTCCTTCTTTCTTTCTCGCGACAAATCCATTAAAGAAATATTGTAAAATATCGACGAAACTATTCTCATTCCTGCCTGTAATGAAACAGCAATTGGTGAAAACGATTCGTCTTGTGGTTAATCGTATTATGAAAAAATAGATGGTACGTACACGTTTCTAAAAATCGATGTCGACGATACACACCATAACACGTATCGTTCCACGAAGAAACACGCTTGTTCTCTCGTGCTCTACGACAAAGTAGCAAAATGAACACGAACAAGGTAGAGGGTACCTAATCGTAGGTAGAAAATACCTAACAATAAATGAAAAAAACATTTAATGTTTTCTTTACGCAACATCGGCGCGAATAGAGCTTCTCTAGCTACTTGCAGACTACGGATCGCTTCAATAATAGCTTTCCCCTTTATTTTCCTTTTTTACAAGACGATGAAAGACGATTTCCGCGCAAATCTCGTCCTGACGACGCCAAAGGCACCAAGTAAAAGAAACACCTCGACGCTTCAACTTCCACATCCAATTGCTTTTTCTCCTCGTAAGTCGTCCAATATTATTTTGGCACTGTTTTGCCACTAATTATAACGCGTTACCAACGTTTCTTAATAATTGTATCCAGTCAGGTAAGATGATGTTTGCGTGTTCAATTTCAAGGAATTTAAAATGTCCATCTTCAGAAATTGGTACTGTGATGTAAACTTTTCGTATCACTTTGACGATTCATTTTCAATCTCATCTCTTGAAATTATTTTGCTATCTCAATCTACCAGTAAGAAAAGACGAAGGATGATATCTATGTATTTATATATAATTGTATCCCTATTATAAGTAAAAGAAAAACGACAATGGCACAGAATATATTTACTAAACTTGTTACCTTAGCTTTGATTTAGCATTCGTTTAATTATTGGCAACCTGACGAATAGTTTAAATATTAACATTAGTTCCAAGTAAATCTCGTTTCTAGTCTCTACCTTCTGTTTATTTTTGTCGTATTTAATCTTTCGTCATTCACTCTCTCGCATCCTCTCCCAGATACTCTCTCTCTCCCTCCCTCCCTCCCTTTCTTTTTTTCACTTTTGTTCAGTTAATTAACTTCTGTGTTCGTTGAAAAGTGCCGACTATTTCGTCTGCATCTTACAATTCTGTATTGTGCGTCCTTGGAAATCTGACTAGCACATGGATTTTTCAACAAATAAATTAACAGTTTCATTTTCGATATTTCAAAGTCCTCGTGTGAAAGCACGTTTACGGTGTAACAACACACTGGAAACAAATACGCGATACTCGCGCCAGTCACTCGGTTAATGCTGAAATGCGAAAAGATAAATATTTCTTCGTGAAATTTATTACCGTTCTTACTGACCGTTCTACAGAGCAGATATACCAGACATACCGCTCGTTCTCGCATCGAATACTTTTTGTATTTCAACTTCCTTTCTTGTTCACGCGTTCACTGTAAAGTTCACAGCAGCAACCCACCGCCATGTGCAACGCTATCATCAATATTTATGAGTCGACGAACAAGCGTACAACGTATTTCATACAATGTTTCTCTGTTTGACACCGATATAGGATCGGCATGAATTAATTATTATGCTTATAAAGTATGATTCTCTGGACAGTGATGCCGCACCGTCTTCTCAAACTTTCACTCAAATTGAATAAATTATTTGTTCATCGGGAATCACATTCCTCTAGAGAAGTATCTATGATCGGCTTTAAGAGACTCGTAACAATACAGTGAAATACCTAAATATGTACAATATATATCTTAACGAGTAGCAAACAAAATTCAAAGTATATAAAATCACAAACTGGACAAGAGAAGCACGATACTGGTGTTTTCATGAGCTTTATGATACACGGAAGAAACAAGTTTTTCCTTCCACCTTCCTCCTCCCTCCCCCACAAAATACAATCTTGCATCTCAATATCATGCTGTAATGTATCGATAAAAAAAATATACGTATCCCGAATAAAGAAAGTCTTATGTCTAAAGCAATTCGATTAATAAGCGCTAAAAAATCGTGCGAAACTCTTATTCTGCAACAGGCATAAATTTTTGTCAAACAAAACATAATGTATAAGTAATTTTACATACAACCTGCTTCTGTGCAACATCACTGTCACGAATTCATGTCTCTCTTTTTCTTTCGCACGTACACGTACACACACACACACACACACACACACACAACTTGTAGTGAAATCGTACGTTGCGTTTATGAGAAGAAGGCTCAGAAATCGAACGAGTCGGTAGGAGCGACTCAAGTTCATTCTTCTTCTTCTCATAAACGCACAGTTACAGATCAGTCTATCTCGTATTGAAACGTTTAACTTGTATGTATAATTTACTGCTCAATAATCGTCACGGATTAGACTTACTGAGGAAGCTAACCAGCATTCGCTCATGCCTTGCACCCAGACGAGCAAATCTCTTAAGTATCGCGATCCGAAGTGTCGCGGAATTTGATGTTAGTTAATTTTTGCTATTGCTACGTGGACTCGCTGGCTGACTGTTTGCCTGTTGCGCGCGTTGTATGTAAATATTTAAAAGCTTCAATTTGCTGGTATATAAACAGCTGAGATGAGGTTTCAACACCTCTTCGCCGACTGCCAGATGTATCGCTACCATGCAGAACACGGCACTTTTGCGTACTGCACTTTCATTATCGTCATAAGCCTGATAAAGAAATTTATTAATACCACGTGGTACAGTAAGAAGTAGAAGCATAGAAAACAGCTGTAAAATGTGTTTTGCGTTTACCTTAATGAGTCCGGGCATCACTTTTGACAAATGAGGTTCTATAGCATCGCGACCCCAATGTTCTACAACTTTGTGAAGCATTTTTATCGCTCCCATGTTCAAGGGATATGGTTCGGTGGTTATTATAGTCGATACCAAATGAATTACTTGTTCTGGCTTTAGAATCATCGCTATCGTTGCAGCACATTTTTCTGCCATCCAAAGCACCTGTGTTCACGAAAATATACAATCCCTTGATTATATAAACAACATGTATTTGTTAATTTGCATCACTTACTGGAGATCTCGAGTTACTACTACCGGAAGAAGAATCCTGCTTTTGATCGTCCAATTTGTACGCGTTAATTACTTTTAAAACGAGTAGCTCAGGATAAACGGAAAAACTGTCTACAAGTTCTGGGCACTTTAACATATCGATCAACGTTTGAAGTACTTCTACTTGCATTTTCTTGCTATCGTTCGTTAAACTATCTAACAATGTTTTCAGCAGTTTTCTATGAAGAAAAAAAATGAAAAAAAAAAAAAGAAAAAGAAAAAGAAAGACATGCAATTAAAAATGTTATAAGTATCTCACTTATAAGTATTTAAACTATTTAAATAACGCAATAATTACTTAAAATTCTGTTTGATATACAAGCCATCTCCTTCTCGAACGTATAATTGAAACTCTTGCAGAGCTGCTACTTTTTCTTCGGTTTGTGTCATCTTTGACTGTAATGTTTTAATCATATTATCTAAAATTTCTGGTCTCTTTATCGAATCAGGTGACGATCCTGTAACCGATACTGAATAAGTTAAATGACATTGCATGAAAGACAGTTTTCTGCGATATACACGTACTTACATAGTACGTACATAGGCGTCGAGTAAAGTAAGGCTTCCCTAGGAAAAATCTAGCGTTACAAGAGAAAAGAGGAATTTACTTTTAATAATATTAAATATTATATAAAATTTAATATATAATCAAGAAATATGAGTAATACAATAAATATCAATTGAAATTTTCTCGCGTAAACATTTACAGGGAAGTGTTGGAGCGGGAACCCCCTAAAGAACTCGGCCGAGTTCTCGGTCAGTGGAAGCCTATCATACTCGATGCTCTGTACAATACTATACTAAATACTATGTTAATCCTACCATGCGTTTTGTAACCATTATTTTCTTGAGGGAGTATAAGATCACCTGCGATCGTATCGCTCGAACCATTTACTGTAATATTTGTAACAGATCGTCCTCTTTGGGTGGGTGAAGATACCGAAGATGATCGACCCTGATAAAGGTAAAATGTACAACGTATTATCGTCGCATTCTAACATAGTGTGTAAACATTGTGTAGGAAAAAACAAGAATCATATCATCCGTTTAATTACCGAATTACACAACGTTAAACCTTCCATTTTCTCTTCTACATCGGCCATATTACTAATACCGCTATCTTTACTAGTGGTCGCTCTTTCTAAACGTTCAAAACCATAATTCTGAATTTCTGCCGTTGTACGTCTTAACGATCTGTTGTAGGAAGTACTTAAAAATTAAAATGACTAAGAATGATAAAATTATAGCCTCCTTCGAGTTCGAAATATATCGGCAACTTACTTGTATACTTCTTCCAAATTCTCGTCCGCATTATCAATATCACCTTTAGTTTTCGTACGAGCAGGTGAACTCTGTGCTCGTGGAGGCGGTGTACCAGGCGATGCTGGATTACTGGAGCCAGATGACTTTCTTAAATGATTTTGTACCAATGGCAAAGCCGCCTCCTACAATGTCCAAGTTGATATATAATTTAAATGTAAAATCAATTCACTTTCAGATTAATGAGATCAATCGTTAAATCCAGTCTTACTTGATAAAACTTTGGTAATTCAGCTAGTATCATTGTCACTTTCGGAGGATTTAAATTATACAATGATATGACAGCATTTTGTGCATGCCTTCTGACATCTTGACTTTTAACGTCGTTAGACC
Organism: Osmia lignaria lignaria; assembly: GCF_051020975.1. Lineage (NCBI taxonomy): Eukaryota > Metazoa > Arthropoda > Insecta > Hymenoptera > Megachilidae > Osmia > Osmia lignaria. The sequence continues at coordinate 11,553,997 of NC_135038.1, forward strand.
AATCAAGTAACCTTGCCAGCGCTGTACTTGCTGAATTATTCAGCGCAGATGGTTCTGCCGTTTCTGCGATCTGCGTGATAAACGTAAGCGTGGCTATTTTAACACGAGAATTTGGTGTTTGCGTAGGATCCGTCAGAAACCTCATAACAGCAGGTAAAAGTTGCTCTCCAGAAAAACATTCTCTACAAGAAGAAACAGATTACACAACTGTTTGATGTAACATTTATACCTGCATTGTAATTCGTTTTTATACTACCTGACAACATCAAGCGTCTTGTGAATTTTTGCTTGAATCGATCCGAGTAAATCGGTACCTAATTTGTTCAAAAGTCTTGCGCACAGCACGTAAAGCCAATCACCAAGATCTTCGCTATGAGTAGCAACCAATTCGTTCAACGTGTCCAAAAATAAACTAAACACCTTCGTGTGGGAATCCATAAACATTTTTGTAAAAATATCCGTCACTTTACGCAATTCCGTAGCTGTAAGCGTATTTCCGTTTGAAAGAAAATGTTGCAATCCCACTAAACCCTCTTTTCTATCTCCCCAATGCTTATGCGCACAATTTTCTATTATTTCCTTAATATCCTGTAAAGTAGAAAGTGATTTTTCATAACAATATCGATACCAAATACGCAAAGAATATCTTGTAAATACGTCTAAAGGAAATATTCATCCATGGGTCTTAAATAAATTTCTATCGTATTCCATTCTTATTCCGTTCTTTGGCAGAAGAGTATAGTATTTATAAAGTTACATGAAAATCATATTAAATTTAACAAACCTTTGGGATAGATTGATCCCATGGATCACGGTACAATCTTTGTTGAGATCCACTCCATGAGAACGACTAACGGGTGTAGATGGACGATGGACACAGATATGGAGAACAGAACGGCGCATCGCGTTAGTCCAAACCAAACAAATACGCCGCAACAAAACCAAAAGATAAAACCAGACATGCGTTATCTACATTGTTTTAAGATGCTCGAAGCTCTGTTTTCTTCAAGTTTTTCATTTAAATCTATTCCTTTTTCAAATTCAAAGAATGAAGCAGTTTTATAAATACAGATGAATGAATCTAACAAAAAAGAACGAAAAAAAGAAAAAAAGAAAAAAAGAAAAAAAGAAAAAAAACATACTGCTCCGAGGTTTCACGAGACAACAGTATATTATTCTGTGTTTTGTTTAATCTATAATGATGTGGAATTCTTACACGCAACTACTATGTAATATGACTTTTATGAACGCAACGAGTTTAACATGGACCTTTGAAGCATGTTTAAATAGCACAGCAATAGAAATCCTTAAATAAATACTACTACTATTGCAGGCATTCTTATTAAACGTAAATAAATAAATAAATAAATTAAAAAAAAAAAAAAAAAAAAAAAAAAAAAATTAGCATTACTAAATTAAATGAACATATAAAAAAAAGCGTAACAATACAGCAAGTGTACGAAACTATACGTAATGCTAATGCATATAAGTGATACTTGTTTATTAACGTACACGTAACTAAATGGTCCTTCTGTAATTTCGTAATTTTATGCTCGATTATGCTTATAATTGATCACACCTTAAGTACTTTTTATTAGAGATTAAATGTAAATTGAAAACTAGTAAAGTTTGAAAAACCGAAGAGCATTATACTGGATCATGAATGTGTTATAAAAATATATTATTTTTTATTACTTTACTCTTCTACTGACATCATATATCATCGTAAAACTATTACTATTCTGGTTTGTTATTGAAAGTTCCCGATATCCCGTTTGCTTACATCGTTTGGTCGTCTAAAGCTGTCCATGCTTCGCTCTGAACATATACTACTGGTTTCGCTGTCATCGCTGTGATCACCTTTGCCTCTTGGTGTTCTTGTATAGTTATCGATACTATCGAATGTAAGCGCATCCGCTAAAGCTGATTCTGCTTCGCGTGATTGTTGTAACATCTTTTGCGCCATAACTGGTCTAGACTGTGGCCTCTCCGTTGGCGACATGTGCAAACCTCTGCCGCTGTATGTCACAATAGTAGTCCTTTATCCAGAACTAAAAGTTCTAAATGTAGGAAAAATGAAGGTAAATGTGAAAAAAAAATACCGTATCTTGCTTGCAAAACTTCTCTCCATTCCAAATCTCTGTGGGCTAGGTTCACGGCTGTTACCGGTACTTCTGATCCCGTGTCCAGATAAACGTCTAGGTCTTGCGATTAACGATTCTCCTTCGCGATTGTACGTTGCATAACTCAACCTTGACGACGGTGAACCTGATCTACTGCTAGCTGTTGTACATAATATAGAAAGAAAAGAAAATGAAATAATTCTTTTTTTCTTTTTTTCTTCTTTCCTAAAGTAAGTATGCCAATGTTTCATTTAATAAAAAAGCCTAACAACTTTCACATTATTTTAGTTTCACCACTTACGCTGAGATTGCGACACTCCGGCCACTCTGGTTCTCGTTCTTGCGGTTCTTTCTGGACTAGCAACAGCTGTGGTATCTGGTGATTTACTTGGTCGTGCTGAACGAAGAAATAACATATACACCATCATTTTTGTTGGAAACGAAAGAATGACGATTAAGATTTTACTGATTGTTACTCACGAAGAGACGCCTTCTGTCTGCTCATATTCGCGTACATCATTCTAGCTTTAGCTCTTTGCGCGGCTTGCAAATCTATCGCACTAGTAGATCTAACACCTGGGCTTCCACGATCTGAGGAGAATTTTAAAAAGCTATTATAAAGAGGTGAAAGATGTCACACCATTGTGCATATAGACTGAATCGTGAGTGACTTAGTGCACGATTTGAATCGCGATGATTTTTCATAAAGCAAATCATCAAACAAGAATATAAGAATTACAATGATTATCAGTGGGTCTTTGCAGAACCGGAATACCAGACTGACGATAAGAACGTGGCAAGGACGGAG